>NC_064830.1:43583994-43887024 GCF_024166365.1 Elephas maximus indicus
CCATATTCACTGCAGCATTATTCACAATAGCAAAAAGATGGAAACAAACTAAGTGTCCATCAACAGATGAATGGATTAACAAACGGTGGTACATACTATGCAACGGTAAAGAAAATGACAAATCTGCGAAACATCTCACAACATGAATCTGGAGGACATTATGCTGAATGAAATAATCACAAAAGTACAAATATTGTATGAGAGCACTATTATAAAGAAATAAGAAAAAGGTTTACACACAGAAAAAAAAAATTATTTGATGGTTACCAGGGTTTGGAGAGGGAAAGAGGGAAAGTTACCAAATAGATAGAAGATATGTGTTAATATTGGTGAAGGAAGAGGCAATATACAACATGCGGGAAGTCAGCAAAACATGACCAAGGCATGGGAGGACACTGAGAAGAAAGCAAGAACAAAGGGCCACAACAGTAATTACTATAGCATAGACAATCCTGCAACAATAATATTAACAAACACTAACTTACGTATGGATACACAGGTAGATAGGTATGCCAAGATGTGTAGGAGGGTGTAAAGAAACACAGATACAGGGTTTTTTGGTGCAGCCCTGGTGGTACAGTGGTTAAGCACTAAGCTGCTAACCAAAAGGTTGGTGGTTTGAACGCATCAGAGGCTATACAGGAAAAAGATGTGGCAGTCTGCTTCTGCAAAGATTACAGCCTTGGAAATCATATGGGGTAGTTCTACCCTGCCCTGTAGGATCGCTATGAGTCAGAATCAACTCAACAGCAATGTGTTTGGGTTTTTGGTGTGGCTATTTCTACATAGATAACTGTAGGTGCTGCTTATATATTAACATAGACAATATAGCACTCAAGGGCCACAGTCAGGGCAACTTCTTAGATATAACCAAAGACTTTGCAGGATGAAGTTCCCAGGCTTGAGGGTGAAGTACGATATAGACATCTATGTCAATTGGGACAACATGGTTCATAAGGACAAGGATCTGCAGCCTACTTTGGTGAGTAGCGTCTAGTGTCTTAAGAGCTTGCGAGTGGTCACCTAAGATACAAACACTGGTCTCCTCTCAATCAGAGCAAAGGAGAGTAAAGAAAACTAAAGGCTCATGGGAGCAATTAGTCTAAAGGACTAATGGACCACATGAACCACAGCCCATAAGAACCACAGCCTACATGAGCCCGAGACCAAAAGAACTAGATGGTGCCCAGTTACCACTGCCAACAGCTCTGACTAGGATCACAACAGATGGTCCCAAACAAAGCAGGAAAAAAATTATAGAACAAAAACTCGAATTCACAAACAAGACCACACTTACTGGTATGACAGAGACTGGAGGAACCCCCAAGACTATGGCCGTTAAGACACCCTTCTGAACTGGAACTGAAGCCATTCCCGGAGACCACCTTGTAGCCAAGCCATAGACAGGTTCATAAAATATACAGTAACACTCAAGAAGAACATACTCCTTAGAACAATCAACTATATGAGATCAAAAGCAAAGATGAGAAGGCAGGAAGGGGTAGAAAATGAGGACAAAAGGAAATGGGGACCCTAGGACAGAAATGGGGAGGGTGCTGACAGGCTGTGGGGAATAAAGCCAATGTCATGAAATACTTTAGGTACAAACTATTTAATGAGAAACTAATTTGCTCTGTAAACTTTCATCGAATGCACAATAAAAAATTTTAGAAAATAATAATAAAATAACAAATAACCTAAGTGTAAAAAGAAACAGCCTAAATATATGAAAATATGACTTTAGCTAATTACAGTGTTTTGCATAATTTTAAAAAGTGTTATCTTCAACAGTATTATTTTTATTTTAAAAAATTCATTAACGAGTAAATCTATCTGTGTATCAGTTATCCACACCTCAGAAAGGTCTGTCCCACTCTTCGCATACTAAAAAGAAAAAAGTTATTTCAACAGATGTCCAAAACGGCCCTCAATAAAATTCAACACCCAATAAAATACAAACCAAGAACAGAAGAAAACATCCTGAATTGTCAGAGGACATAAACCAGAAACCTCCAGCAAGCATCATACCTAACAGCAAAACACTGGAAGCATTCCTATTCAGGAAAAAGACTAAAATGCCCACTATTATCGCTGCTGTTCAACTTATGCGCTGGAAGGCCTAGGCCGTGCAAAAACAAAGTGGTACAAAGTCTAGAAAGGAGCCTGGTCAATTACATCTTCGAGTCAAAGCAGAGCAGTAAGTAGACAATTCGATACATCCCCTCTGCTACAAACACAGTTATAGATAAAAATACCAAGAAAAAAATTTTTTGTGTTTTTTTTTAAAGATATAAGAAGGCTCAAAACAAGATCAGTCTCCCTTTGTGTCAGAAACAGAACAGATCCACAAAGTTTTGAGCAGGACGGAAGCTACAGCCTTGCAGGACTAGAAGTACAGAATCAGGTGTATGACTTCTGAAGGGCAACAGGAACACCGAGCAAAGGGGGTGGAGAAACAAGAGACATCTGAGCGGGACTCACTGCTTAAAGCCAGGAAGCAGACTGGTGCTGAAAGATGGTGCTGCCGATCCCTGCTTAGAACTATAGTAACTAATTCATACAGTGCTCCGGCCTTAAAAGGGGGCAAGGGGGAGGGAGGAACAGCCTCATGCCCAGGAACCGGACCAAGGCATTCACATACTCTGTGAGTGGATCTAAAATAAACCAAATTGCCCCAAAGGGCAGGACCCAGGAACCACCACTGCCATATCTGATTCTAGACTGGGTTCCGGTAGGCCAGCAGAAGCAACTACAGTATTACCATACCGAGAAGGTTAAGTACAATGACAACCCAGCCAGATGCAATGATAAGAGAAGAAAAACTAAATCAAAACAAAAGCTCAAAATGAGCTTGTAAATCAAAGCTTCAAAACACATGGAGAAATATAATGCTAAAAAAGACTGCCAACAAAAGCAACACTTGGAATATGAAGTCATTCCAGATGAAGTTAAATTTACAGAACAATTTGAGAAAAACTTATAAGTACATTTAAGGTGCCTGGACATAAATTTTACAAATTATTGGGGAGGTAAAGTGGTAGTCACTTTGGAAGAAGATCTGGCAGTTTCTTACAGAGTTAAACACAGACCTACCATACAATCCAGCAAGCATGCTTCTAGGTTATTTACCCATGTAAGCTGAAAACTTATGTCCACACAGAAACTTCCACACGAATGTTTATAGCAGCTTTATTCATAATTGCCAACAACTAGAGGCAACCAAGATGTCCTTCAACTGATGAATGAATAAACAAACGGTGGTATATCCATGTGACGGTCTATCCATACAGTTCAGCCATAAAAAGAAATGAGCAATTAAGCCATGAAAAACCATGGAGAACTTTAAATGCATGTTCCTTAGTGAAAGCCAGTTTTAAAAGGTTACATACTATATGATTCCAAATACATGATATTCTGAAAAGGCAAACTATAGAGACAATAAAAAAGATCAGCGGTTGCTAAGAGTTCAAGGGAAGCAGGCAGGGACAAATAAGAAGAGCACAGGGCATTTTTAGGGCAGTGAAATTATTCTGTATGCCACTGCAGTGGTGGACAACATGACAATATGCATTTGTCAAAACCCATGTAGGACTGTACAGTCCAAAGAGTAAACCCTAGTATAAACTATGGACTTCAGCTAATGATAACGTACCAATGTTGATTCATCAATTATAACAAATGTATCACAGGAATGCAAGATGTTAACAGGAGAAACACTGCAGGGAGGAGGGGAGCGTATGGGAAGTCTGTACTTTCTGCACAGTTTTTCTGTAAACCTAACACTGCTCCATAAATAAAGCCTATTTAAAAAAATTACAACCCCCCCAAAAAGTCTCGAATCAAAAACAGGCTGAAATAAAACAAAAGCAGGTGAAAGTAGAAAAGAAACAGAGGTTTGGGAAATGAAGACCTCACTCGCTGAAGTAAAAACTAAATGAGATACCACCTCAACTCCATTAGGATGGCAATGATCAAAAACAAGGGAAGTCACAGGGGTTGACAAGGTTGTAGAGAAAATGGAATCCTCATCCATAACTGGTGGGAATATAAAATAGTACAATCACTATAGAAAGGTTTGGCAATTACTCAAAAACTTAAACACAGAACTAAAGTATGACCCAGCAATCACAGTCCTTAGTATACACCAAGAAGTAAAAGCAGGAACACAAACAAAACCTGTACAACAATGTTCACTGCCACACTATTCAAAAAAGCCAAGTCAGTTCCAACTCACAGCGACCCTATGTGCAACAGAATGAAACACTCGCCATCCTCACAATCGTGGATATGTTTTAATCCATTCTTGCAGCCACTGTATGAATCCATCTCCTTGAGGGTCTTCCACTTTTTCACTGACCCTCCACTTTAGCAAGTATGATGTCCTTCTCCAGGGACTGATCCCTCCTGATAACATGTCCAAAGTACATGAGACAAAGTCTCACCATTGTCACTTCTAAGCAGCATTCTGGCTGAACTTCTTCCAAGACAGATTTATTCATTCTTCTGGCAGTCCATGGTATCTTCAATATTCTTCACCAACCCATTAATTCAAAGACATCAATTCTTTTTCGGTCTTCCTCATTCACTGTCCAGCTTTCACATGCATATGAGGTGACTAAAAATTCAATGGCTTGGGTCAGGTGCAGCTTGGTCCCCAAAGTGACATCTTTTCTTTTTAACACTTTAAAGAGGTCTTTTGCAGCAGATTAAGCCAATGCAATACGCCATTTGATTTCTTAACTGCTGCTTCCATAAGCGTTGATTATGGATCCAAGTAAAATGAAATCCTTGACAACTTCAATATTTTCTCTGTTTATCATGACATTGGAAACCCTGGTGGTGTACTGGTTAAGTGCTACAGCTGCTAACCAAAGGGCTGGCAGTTCGAATCTGCCAGGCGCTCCTTGGAAACTCTGTGGGGCAGTTCTACTCTGTCCTATAGGGTCGCTATGAGTTGGACTCGACTCGATGGCACTGGCTTATCATGACATTGGTTATTGGTCCAGTTGTGAGGTTTTTTGTTTTCTTTATGTTATGATGTAATCCATATTGAAGGCTGTAGTCTTTAATCTTCATCAATAAGTATTTCAAGTCCCCTTCGCTTTCGGCAAGCAAGGTTGTATCATCTGCATATCACAGGTTGTTAACGAGTCTTCCTCCAATCCTGACGCACATTTTTCTTCATGTAGTCCGGCTTCTTGGATTATCTGCTCAGCATACTGATTGAATAATTATGGTGAAAAGACACAACCCTGATGTACACTTTTCTGATTTTAAATCACTCAGTTCAGATTTTGAACCACTTGTTCTGTTCAAATGACCGCCTTTTGATTTATGTACAGGTTCTGCATGAACACAATTAAGTGTTCTGGAATTCCCATTCTTCACAATGTTATCCATAATTTTTGAAGGTGGGGCCAAGATGGTGGAGTAGTCAGATGCTTCCTGTGGTCCTTCTTACAACAAAGGCCCGAAAAAACAAGCAAATCAATTGTGTATGACAACCTAGGAGTCTTAAACATCAAAGACAAAGTTGAGGAGTTGGACTGAGCAGGAGGGGGAGGGAGAGACAGTTCAGAGGCAGCGAGGATTTACAGACCAGACCTGGCCGGCACCAGCACCCTGCAGACTGGACCAGCTGGTGCATGTAGGCTGAGGCAAGCAGCAGCGCTCAGGATGTGTTTTCCACATTGGGAAAAACCAAGTGGCGGGGAATATGCTCAAGCCTCCGAACCAGGGAGAAGTGGCACTCAATCAGTGAGAATGTAAGTACGAGCATCTAACGTACTGTGTGGATCAGAAAAACCCTTCCCCCATTTGGGAAGTAACTCTCTCCCATTTACCTGACCCTTCCCTGCTCAGCTCTGGCTCCTGGACTGGCTTCAGTGATTGCTGTGCACCCTGGTCCAGAAGTAGGACCCACTGTGTGTCCTGAGCCATTCTCCTGGCTTTGGAGAGAGAACAAATTAACAATCAGGAAAAAATAATCTGCCAGCTCCTCTAGCCAGGAACTCAGGACAGGCACAGCCCCTTTGTCTAGGCACAGGCACAAGGAGTCCACAGACTCTGAATGCCTTTCACCCCTGCCTAGACCTATGTGGGCCTATTTCAACAGCATAGGCCCTCATTAGCACAGTACAACAGGTTATATACCTGAAGCCTATCTTCAAATGCATCAACTATAAGGGAGGGTGGCAGATTCGTGACATTTGACGCCACCCTGCCCATAAGCAGGGTCCTTACCTACACACATCAGGGGCCTGAGGACTGGTGGCTCCACCCACTCCACCTAACCACCCACAACAAGAGTCTAAGAATAAGCAGTGCCTCCCAGTCCTTACAGCCAACAGCACTGGGTACCCATAGTCTGGCTGCAAAACCCACCCACCTACACACTCTAGGGAACAGGGACATGCCTTCCACCCAGACAAGCAGGGGTAGACAGTAGCCCACTGCCTTCCTTAGCACATGACCCCCTACTGCAGCTAGATACCTGTGCCTACTCCAATCACCCCGCCCGTCTAGGACTGTACATAAAAGCCTGCACACACACTCAGTGACCGATGACCTGGACACCTGAGCTGAATCCACACAAGAAAAATAAATGGACTCTTGGGCTCACATACCTAGTAACAGCTCTAGCCACCTGGAGACAGGACATGAGAGCTTCAAAGACACAAACAATCAAGCTAGCTCACATGACCAGCCTATTTGCGTATATCAAAACAAAATAAGAAGCTAGGACACAGTATGCAAACATAAAATAAATAAATATAATAACTTATTAATGGCTGGAGAAAAGCCAATATCACATAAAGAGGCAGACTACGATGGCAAGCAAGCTCCCAAAACAAAGAACCAAGAAATCTTTCAGAGGAAGATAAATTCTTAGAATTACTGGAGGTGGAATTCAAAAGATTAACCTACAGAGCTCTTCAAGAGATCTGGAAAGAGATCAGGCAAAACGCTGACCAAGCCAAGGAACATACAGACAAAGCAACAGAGGAACTTAAGAAGGTTATACAAGAGCGTAATGATAAATTTAACAAGCTGCAAGAATCTATAGAGAGACAGCAAACAGAAATCTAATAATTAACAATAAAATTTCAAAATGAGACAACTCATAATTTTTTATGATCCACACAGTTGAACGCCTTTGCATAGTCAATAAAACATAGGTAAATATCTTTCTGATATTCTCTGCTTTCAGCCAAGATCCATCTGACATCAGCAATGATATCCCTCATTCCACATCCTTTTCTGAATCCAGCTTGAATTTCTGGCAGTTCCCTGGTGATGTACTGCTTCAGCCGCTTTTGAATGATCTTCAGCAAAATTTTACTTGTATATGATATTAATGATATTGTTAGATGATTTCTGTATTCTGTTGGATCACCTTTCTTTGGAAGGGCACAAATCTGGACCTCTTCCAGTCAGTTGGCCAGGTAGCTGTCTTCCAAATTTCTTGGCATAGACGAATGAGTGCCTCCAGCATTGCATCCACTTGTTGAAACACCTCAATTAGTATTCTGTCAGTTCCTGGAGCCTTGTGTTTTGCTAATGCCGTCAGTGCAGCTTGGGCTTCTTCTTTCAGTACCATCAGTTCTTGATCATATGCTACCTCCTGAAATGGCTGAATGTAGATCAATCCTTTCTGGTACAGTGACTCTGTGTATTCCTTCCATCTTCGTTTGCTGTTTCCTGCATTGTTCCATATTTTGTCCATAGAATCCTTCAGTATTGCAACTTGAGGCCTGAATTTCTTCCACAGTTCTTTCAGCTTGAGAAATGCCGGGCATGTTCTTTCCTTTTGGTTTTCCAACTCCAGGTCTCTAAATGTCTCATTATCATACTTTATCTTCTTGTGGTACCCTTTGAAATCTACTCAGCTCTTCTACATGGTCACTTCTTCTGCTCACTTTAGCTACTCTATGTTCAAGAGCAAGTTTCAGAGGCTCTTCTGACACCCATTTTGGTCTTTTCTTTTCTTCCTGTCTTTCGAATGAACTTCTGCTTTTTTCATGTATGATGTCTTTGATGTCATCCCACGACGCATCTGGTCTTCAGTAATTAGTGTTCAATGTGTCACATCTATTCTTGAGATAGTCTCTAAATTCAGGTGAGATATACTCAAGGTCATATTTTGGTTTTTGTTTTAATTTTCTTCAGCTTCACCTGAACTTGCATATGAGCAACTGATGGTCTATTCCACAGTTCAAGCAAAATAAATAAATCCATACCTAAACATATCACAGTAAAACTATAAAACATCACTAATAAAATTTAGAAACTACCAGAGACAAAAGACTGGCTATCTACAAATAAATAACAAGTAGACCAATAGCAGACTTTTCTCAATAACAACAGCAACAAAAAAGCCAGAAGATCATAAAATAGTGCTGAAGGAAAATAATTTCAAACTAGAATTTTATAAATATCAACATTGACATCAAACAACATAAATCTTAAGGGAAAAGGCATTATGAGGACAAGGAAAGACACTACAAAATTATAAAGCAATCCACCAAGAAGGTACAACAATCATAAACTTACATGAGCCTAGCAACATAACTAGAAATATATAAAGACAAACTAAGAGAATTACAAGGAGAAACTGATAATTCTACAACCACAGTAAGTGGTTTTAATATAGTTATATACAAAATGGATAAATTAAAAAGGCAAAAAATTAGGTGGGATATAGAAAAATCACAAAAAACTAATATGCTTATCGAACAGTAATATGGAACCCTGCACCCAACAAATAGACAATATTCATTATTTCTAAATACATGTCAAAACATTTATAAAAATCGAGTAAGTCACAAAGGAAATCACACTAGATTACAAATAATCATTTCCATAAGGCCACTTTCTCTACCACAGTGCAATTAAAATAAAACCCAACAATTAAAAAAAAAATTAGTTTAAAAAAAATGTTTGGAAATTAGAAGATATTTTCCTAAATGACTCAGGGTTAAAGTGGAAATCATAAAGGAAATCATCACATATTTAGAATCAAACAATGCAAAGAGAGTATACAATCAAAACTTGATACAGGAGAAAAGTAGTACTCAGCAGAAACTTTGTATCCTTAAGTGCACTTATTAAAATATAAGAACATTTTTTTAATTAATGCATTGATTCAACTTATAAAATTAGAAAAAGAACAGCAAACATAATCTGTTTTCACTAGATTATGTTAAGGGAAAAACAATCCCAAAATCTCAGCAGTTTACAGTAACAAAAGGTTATTTCTTCTTACGATACATGCAGGCTGAAGCAGCTACAGGTCTCTCTGGCTCTGCTCCACACGCCTTCGTGCCAGGGTAAGGCTGAAGGAGCAGCCCCTGTTTGGAACACGACATTCTCCTGCCAGAGGGAAAAGTACAAGAGAGCTGGCAGAAGCATGCAATGGCTCTCAAAGCTCCCCTCTCAGAACCAGAATTAGCATCTTCCACTTCCATTCAAATTTCATTGGCCAAAGCAAGTCACGTGGCCAAACCTAACAATGAGGCCAGGAAATACATGCCTCCCACAGGTAAGCTCTTCACGTGAGCAAGTAACCGGCAGCAGTAATATAATTTACCATAGTATCCTTGGAACCTATTTTTATATCAATCAACTTTCTTTAGGTTAAAACTAGTAACAGCCAAAAATCTTAGTGGCTTAAACAAAGACTTATTATTTCTCATTTGTGATACATGTCGGCTACAGGTCAGCTGTGGCTGTCTTCCATGTAACATCTTCATTTAAATTTCAGACTGAAGGAACATACACTATTTGGGACGTACCATTCTCAAGGCAGAGGGAAAACAGAAAGAAAACTGGTGGCTACATGCAATATCACCTCCATTCATTTTTCATTAGCCAAAGCAACTCAAATGGCTAACTATGATATCGACACAATAGAGGTATCTTCCTTCCCCAGAAGATACTGGCAATCTCATGGCAAGGGCAGGGGTGTTTGTCTGTCTTACAGGAAAGGAGGGCACAAACAGATACAACCTATCTCTTACATTTTACCATAAGAAAATTTTAAAAATCTAAAGCCTACCTCTAAGTTGAAAGAAGGGAAGAATATAAGAAAGATAAAAGAAGAAATCAATTAAATAGAAAATTAAGAAATAGACTAAATCTGTTCTTTGAAGGAAAAAACTAATTACAAATAAAATTCAAGTCAAATGGATCAAGCATAAAGAAAAAGAGCTAATCAACACGGGGGGAATAAAAGAATTACAGATATGGCAAAGATTTTTTTAAATCATAAAAGTATGTTACATATATAATTAAATAACATAAATATGTCAATATATTTCAGAATTTAAAGCAGATAATTGTTTTAGAAAAGGATGACCAAAATTGACTAAAGAAAAAAATATAAGTAAACCAATAAGCATCAAAAAAACGAAATCTGTAGCCAAGATGTCCCAACTACCAAAAAGATAACAGGCTCAGAGAGTTTGACTTATGATAGAGGTGGCTGTCAAATCAGCAGGGGAAGGGATATCCTCAATTAAAGAGTGCTGAAAAACTAGTTACGAAATTGAAAAAAATTCTCTCTCTTTGTTACAGCACACACAGAAACAAATTCCACGTGAAAAGCAAAATTTTTAGAAGAAAATACCAAAACCAAACCAAACCCTGTACGGTCCAGTCAATTCCAACTCATAGCGACCCTATAGGACAGAGCAGAACTGCCCCATAGAGTTTCCAAGGAGCGCCCAGCGGATTTGAACTGCTGACCCTTTGGTTAGCAGCCGTAGGACTTAACGACTACACCGCCAGGGTTTCCAGAAGAAAATACAGGACTATATAATTCCTACTCTGTGATAGAGAAAACTTTCCTAAACCAGACATGAAAATTGAAAACTTGTACACAACAAAGGGCATCTTTAACAAGGGGAAGGACAAGACTCAGACTGGCAGGATGCATTTCCAAAACCCATATCCATCAAAGAGTTAGTATCCAAAGTAGCCTAATTGACCCTCACCGAGTAAAAGGGAACATAAACTGTGATGAAGTCTACAGGTGAATACTCTCTGCAGTCAAAAATAAGCGAACCAGATCCAAAAGTAGCAACATGGTTAAATCTCCACCAATTAAAATTTAAAATCTGCGCCACCCCTTTGACCCAGTAATTCTACTTCTTATTCACTGCAGCAATGCGTGAAAAAACAAAAGACTATAAACAGCTTAAATGCCCACTAGTGAAAAGAGGATTAAATAATCTACAGTGATACAGAAACCCTGGTGGCATAGTGGTTAAGAGCTACAGCTGGTAACCAAAAGGTCGGCAGTTTGAATCCACCAGGCGCTCCATGGAAACTCTATGGGGCAGTTCTACTCTGTCCTATAGGGTCACTGTGAGTCGGTAACTGACTAGATGACAGTGAGTTCGGTTTTGAGTTAGAGTGCATACATGCTACTTGAGAGATTAATAGTTAAGAAGAATTAGGTAGATCCCTCTGCTCCAACATGGAAAGACCTCAAAGACAGTCTATTAGTTTAAAAAAAGTTGCAGAACGATTGGTATGGTATGATGTCATTAACGTAGGTGGGGATCCCTGGTCTTTTCTGTATTACCTATAAACCAAAAAAACCAAACCACTGCTGCTGAGTTGATCTGACTCATAGCAACCCTATAGGACAGAGGAGAACTGCCCCATAAGGTTTCCAAGGCTGTAACCTTTATGGAAGCAGACTGCCACATCTTTCTCCCATGGGGCAGTGGGTGGGTTCAAACTGCCAACCTTTCAGTTAGCAGCTGAGCACTTAACCACTGTACACAGGAGGGCTCCTGTATTACCTATGGGCACATGAAAAGGCAAAAAAAGGTCTGGAGGGAGCACAACAAACTGATAACTGTACTTTCTGTGGAGAAGGGCGTGGCTCAAGGAGGGTTTTGTTTGTACAATTTGAGTGTTTCACAAGCAAGTGTGTATTCATGAGCCCTTAGAAGTGTTGCAGCACAGAGCCACACATATTGTGTACTACACAACTCCAGGAGCGACTCTGATGAAAATGAAAAAAAATTCATTGCCATCGAGTTAATTCCAACTCATAGCGACCCTACAGGACAGAGTAGAACTGCCCCATAGGATTTCCAAGGAGCAGCTGGTGGATCTGAACTGCCAGGCACTCGCTAAAGCTGGGCTGTATACAACCTGCACAACTAGATGCCACAGTCCTGATACTCGTGTAGTTACAAATACATGAAACGTGGGGCTAGGTCGACTTTCTCGGATGATGGCAGTGTTCTACATATTGACTGAGCTAGTAGTTACAAAGTATAAACATTTGTTAAAACTCATCCAACTGTCCATAGGAAATCTGTGCATTTTATCATATACAAATCGTACATCAATAAAGTCGCTTTAAAAATAAATGTAAATAACATAAATAAATATCATACCATTAGGGAAGCCTGGAACAAGACACCCAAAATTGCAGGACCGAGGCACCCGAAAACAAGAACTAGTAGTTACCCTGAAGTGCAGCCCTAGAACTAAAGAGAAAGTATCTCTTCATGACTTTCTCACCCACTCCAAATCTTAGTGACCCTATAGGATACAGGAGAGCTGCCCCATAGGGTTTCCAAGGTTATAAATCTTTAAAAATGTAACTGTGAAGCAGACTGCCACATACGTCACCCGCAGAAGGGCTGACGCAGTGGGGCTGGTGGGTTCGAACAGCCTGCCTTTCGGTTAGCAGCGAAGCACTTAACCACTGTACCACCAGGGCTCCTCAATGCCAAATTTGGATTAATATTACATGAGGAAACTAAGGTATTGAGAGATATATATTAAAGATAGAAAATAAGCAAATAGTAGGTTGAAATTCTACTGGTTCTAAGTCTAGTTTTCTAGACTGAGTAGAAATTTCGTCTCTCGGGCATAGTGGTCACTCAAAGACCTTGTCAACGCTACCTTGACTGCACAACCCCCTGCAAAGGCAGTACCACTCACGTATGATAAAAATTCACACCCAAGCTAAAATCCACTGCCATCGAGTCAATTCCAACTCATAGTGAACCTGTAGGACAGAGCAGAACTGGTCCAAAGGGTTTTGAAGGCTGTAGTCTTTATGGAAGCAGACTACCACATCTTTCTCCCTCGGAAAGGCTGGTGAGTTCAAACCGCCAACTTTTGGCTAGCAGCCGAACGCTTTAACCACCGTGCCACCAGGGCTCCTCAAAATCCTAACAGAGCTCATAAAAGGTCAAGTTTTATTTTGGCAGACAAAGTAACCCAACAGGCATTGCAACCCAGGAAACGGAAACAGCAGCCCTGAGCTCAAGAGTCCAAAAATCCAACCAAGACAGAAGACAGGTAGAACTGACCCTCAAGAATAGCAGATCTAAGATCTGTAGATCTTACTGCAGATCTAAGACCCAAGAACCAAGATAAAAATGAAAAAGTGTTTTCCAAACAAAAATGTTTTTCTTCTTCCTCAAGTGATAGAAAAAGGAGAGAAGAGCCACAATAAAAAAAATCTCAAGCCCAAGAAGCAAGCTGCTCACAGCCAATATGCAATAAGCATGTGAAAGCAGGAGAATGGCCACAAGAAATCACGACTCCACCACTGCTTTAACATGCCCTGATCTAAGAACCTGGGTGATCTCATATGGCAAAAAAAAAAAAAAAAAAGGAACTTGAGGGACCATCAGTCTTCCTAACTGGAGAGTGATCAATACTGCTCAGACTAAATGTGTATCTTCATTCACCGCACAACTCTTGTGGACCAGGCACCGTCCTGGTCAGCTTCCTTTCTGCTGTCAAATTTATTTTTCCCCTATGCCCCTTTAAATGTTAAGCAAAAGAGCTTGCGAAACTCAAATTTCTCCCATAAACTTTTTTGACCCTTCTGCTTTATCCCCAAAACCAAGCAACTCATGCCTCCAATGACCCCATAGTAGGATGAAATAAAACAGACCTAAAGTAAAAGGTATGAGACATAAATTTCAATGCTGCTGTGTATTTTATACGGATACCCTCACAATCAAATTGTCAGCGCCTAAATAGCAAATCCTGGTCGTGTTTAATACTGTTTTGTAGCCCCAGTGCTGACAATGGCTCTCTATCCACAGTAGCTAATCAATAAACGTTTGCTAAGCGTGCAAGGTCTTCTTTCTTAATCCCAACGTCTGGCACAGAAATTTAACAGCAAGCATTCGCTAGCTGCATCCTGCTCTATCTCAGGACACTTTCCTTTTAAGGGTGACCTCGGTGAACAGGTTTACTATTAGGCGCCTCGGGAAACAGTGCTTTGGGGTGATCTGAAATAAATTCCCTTCCCTCTGCCAGGGCCTGCCTGCCTTACCTGCCCTCTGCCAGGACCTGCCTCTTTCGCCCCCTTCGGCACCTAACGCAGAGCCTCTTCCTCGCGAGCCCGGGCTCAAGCAGCATCTGCCCGGCGGCCGCAGCCCCGGCTCCGCGCCGGGTGGCCACAGCGAGCTCGGGACGCCGGAGACCCCTCCCCTGCCGGGCTCAGGGTCCGGCTGCGCTGGCTCCGCTCCATCCCCTCCCCTGGCCCTCCAGGGCCGAGCGCCACGCGCCGTCTCCCTTCCCAGCCGCGCGCGGTGCAGCGGCCCCGGCTCCCGCGCGCCGTCTCCGCCTCTCCCGGCGCTGCGCCCCCAAGGCTCCGGAGGTCCAGGCGCCGCGCTGCTCTCTTCCCGCTCCCCCGGGGCGCGAGGCTCGAGCAGGCGCTTCCCTCGCCCGCAGGCTCCGGCCGCCGCCGCGGACTCCCCACCATACTCACTTCCCGGCCAGAGATGGGAGCGACCGGACGGTCTCCGACAGCCGCAGCCTCCTCCGCCTCCTCCCGGCCCTGCCCCCGCGACGGAGGCTGCTGCGACCGCTCAGGCCCCGGAGCCGCCCCCGCGGCGAACGTTCTCAGGCGCCCGGCGCGCGTCGCTTCTCCGCCCGGCACGCGCAGCGAGCCCGCCCCCGGCGCGAGGACGCGAGGGTAGAGGCGCGGGCGCGCGCCGCCTGCGCGAGCGCGCGGCCTGGGAGCGGGGCTTCCGTCGCGTCGGGAAGGGGGCGGGGAGGTGGGCAGGGTTCCCCTCGAGCCCCGCCCCTGCGGCCTGTCGGACCCGCCCCTCAGCTGGCCAGCTGGGATCTGAGCAAGCCCAGGGAAACTTGCCCCTCAGGGCTTCCCAGGCAGCTAGCGGCCGGCGGTGGCGGTGTGTTTCAATTGCACAGGTATTTGCCGGTGCAGATAGATGCTTGGCCAGACGTGACTACAAGGTAAAGAATGCAAAGAGACACCCTATGACTCATTCATCTGCGCCTCGAAGAGGAGATCCTGCCCTCAGTGATTTTTCCAAGTTCAAGTCAGCAAGCACCGACTCTGTTCCTAGCGCTGTACCAGGTGCCCTGTGACACAGTCACGGTCCCTGGTCTCGAGGAGTGCATAACTTAGTAGGAAAGCAGCCGGGTAAACAGCCAGGCCTGGTGACCCATGCAAAGGCAAGCCACAGTGAAACGAGGAGGATGAGACTGCTTCGGTTTGGCCGATGCAGAGGGGTTTCTGGAAGAGGTGACATGTGTGTGCTGTCTCCAAGGAAGAAAAAGAAAGACTCCTAGGAAAAAGCGCGGAGGGCATCAAGGCTAGAACAGCTTGGGCAAAGGAACAGAGGGTGACCAAGGTTCACCAACTCCGCATCTGCTTTTTTTTTTTTAATAGTATCCGTTTTTGATAAAATCCTTTCCAAACTGTGCCACATGTAGGAGATGGTGCCAAATTAGGAACAGCTAAGCCTTTTTTTTTTTTTTAATGGCTTGAAATCCGTTGCCCTCGAGTCGATTCCAACTCAAAGCGACCGTATAGGACAGAGTAGAACTGCCCCATAGGTTTTCCAAGGAGCAGCTGGTGGATTCGAACCACAGACCTTTTGGTTAGCAGCCATAGCTTGAGGAATCATTTTTCTCAACAACATTTAAGACCCAAAACAGCAGTGTTCTTCAAGTGCTACTAGTATGTGAATCAGGGCTATATGTTCCTAAACTGTGATGTAGGTCACTGTGCCTGAGTCGTTTTTACTGATTTTGGGTGCCTCCCTTTTGGTAAGGCAGACTGTGCCATCTCCTCTTGCTGTCTGTCTACCTGCCTGCCTGCCTACCTTTAGAACGCCCTGTTCCTCCTCCTCCTCCTCCTCGCGTCTTCCTATTTTTAAACTGCTAAGATGTCCTATGGGGTCGCTATGAGTCGGAATCGACTGGACGGCACTGGGTTAAGGTGAAGAAAATGCTGCTGCCCAACTTTGTTAAGTGAGATAAACAGGTTCCTCAAAAAAAGGCCTCACCTTTCACATGTGAATTTTGTAACTATTTTGCCTGCTTGAGACTTTTTCACTCAGATACAGACTTGACTGTGTTCTGACAGTGTTAAAGATACTCAAACGTCTAGTTTATTCATTCACCATTTATTGAACACCCGTTACATGGGAAGTATTGAAAGAGTAAAACATTGATCCTGTCCTTTGGAGAGAAAATATGTAAATGAAGTAGAATAAATATGTAAATATTGCTTGCTGTATCTTCCCTCTGGAGTCCCTGGGTGGCACAAACATTAAGTGCTCATCTACTAGCTGCAAGTTTGGCAATTCAAACCCACCGAGAGGAGTGTGGGAAGACAGGCCTGGTGATCTGCTTCTGAAAGTTCACAACCTTGAAAACCCTATGGAGCAGTTCTGCTTTCACATGGGGTCACCGTGAGTCAGACTTGACATGACTGCAACTAACAACAACATATATGCCCTACTGATTGAAGCCAAGGCAATTTCAAAATGTGGGTTAGACTATCATAAGCGATTGTGAAAATTACAGATATTAAGTACACATGTATTAACATCGTTCCAACTCTGTTCTGTACCGCATCACCTTTTATATACTCAGGAGACTTCTTTCAAACGTCTTTTAATCATTCTCCCCATCTCACTTCCAAAATTATCAACTTCTCTTACCTACTTGTTCTTTCCTTCAGTATCCACACATGGTCAAGCTTTTCCTGTCCTAAAGAAAAAGAAAGAAACCCCTCTGTCACTCTAGATTCTGCTCTGGAAACTACTCCCTCTATTTTCCTTCACAGTCAAACGTCTTCAAAGTAGTCTACGCTCATTTCTACTTCCTCAGCATCTTCTGGAAACCCTGGTGGCCTAACGGTTAAGTGCTATGGCTGCTAACCAAAAGGTCAGCAGTTCGAATCTGCCAGGCGCTCCTTGGAAATTCTACGGGGCAGTTCTACTCCATCCTATAGGGTCGCTAAGAGTCGGAATCGACTCGATGGCAGTGGGTTTGGTTTTGGTTTTTTTCACCATCTTCTTACTTCACAGCCCATGGCTATGTAGCTTCTGTCCTCATCACCTCACTGCACTGTCCTCATCACTAATGCCAACAGATCTTAAATCCCAAAGACCATTTTTAAGTCCTTATATTACCAGACCCCCACGTGTCTGTCAGTTTGTTGTACTGTGGGGGCTTGTGTGTTGCTGTGATGCTGGAAGCTATGCCAGCAGTATTCAGATTCCAGTAGGGTCACTCATGGAAGACAGGTTTCAGCTGAGCTTCTAGACTAACTAAGACAGACTAGGAAGAAGGACCCGGCAATCTACTTCTGAAAAGCATTAGCCAGTGGAAACCTTATGAATAGCAGCAGAACATTGTCTGATATAGTGCTGGAAGATGAGCCCCCCAGGTTGGAAGGCACTCAAAAGATGACTGGGGAAGAGCTGCCTCCTCAAAGTAGAGTCGACCTTAAAGACGTGGATGGAGTAAAGCTTTTGGAACCTTCATTTGCTGATGTGGCATGACTCAAAATAAGAAGAAACAGCTGCAAACATCCATTAATAATCGGAACCTGAAATGTATGAAGTATGAATCTAGGAAAATTGGAAATCATCAAAAATGAAATGGAACGCATAAACATTGATATCCTAGGCGTTGGTGAGCTGAAATGGACTGGTATTGGCCATTTTGAATCAGACAATCATATAGTCTATTATGCTGGGAATGACAACTTGAAGAGGAATGGTGTTGCATTCATCATCAAAAAGAACATTTCAAGGTGTACCCTAAAGTACAATGCTGTTAGTGATAGGATAATATCCACACGCCTACAAGGAAGACCAGTTAATACGACTATTATTCAAATTTGCACACCAACCACTAGGGCCAAAGAGGAAGAAATAGAAGATTTTTATCAGCTGCTGCAGTCTGAAATTGATCGAACATGCAATCAAGATGCATTGATAATTACTGGTGATTTTAATGCAAAATTCGGAAACAAAGAAGAAGGATCAGTAGTTGGAAAATATGGCCTTGGTGATAGAAACAATGTCGGAGATAGAATGATAGAATTTTGCAAGACCAACAACTTCTTCATTGCAAATACCTTCTTTCACCAACATAAACGGCGACTATACACATAGACCTCACCAGATGGAACACACAGAAATCAAATTGACTACATTTGTGGAAAGAGACGATGGAAAAGCTCAATATCATCAGTCAGAACAAGGTCAAGGGCCAACTGTGGAACAGACCATCAATTGCTCATATGCAAGTTCAAGCTGAAACTGAAGAAAATCAGAGCAAGTCCACAAGAGCCAAAATATGACCTTGAGTATATCCCACCTGAATTTAAAGACCATGTCAAGAATGATTTGACGCATTGAACACTAGTGACCAAAGACCAGATGAGTTGTGGAATGACATCGAGGATATCATCCATGAAGGAAGCAAGAGGTCACTGAAAAGACAGGAAAGAAAGAAAAGACTAAGATGGATGTCAGAGGAGACTCTGAAACTTGCTCTTGAGTGTCGAGCAGCTAAAGCAAAAGGAAGAATTGATGAAGTAAAAGAACTGAACAGAAGATTTCAAAGGGCCTCTCGAGAAGACAAAGTAAAGTATTATAATGACATGTGCAAAGAGCTGGAGATGGAAAACCAAAAGGGAAGAACACACTCGGCGTTTCTCAAGCTGAAAGAACTGAAGAAAAAATTCAAGCCTCGAGTTGCAATAGTGAAGGATTCCATGGGGAAAATATTAAACGACACAGGAAGCATCAAAAGAAGATGGAAGAAATACACAGAGTCATTACACCAAAAAGAATTAGTCGATATGCAACCATTTCAAGAGGTGGCATATGATCAGGAACCAATGGTACTGAAGGAAGAAGTCCAAGCTGCTCTGAAGCCATTGGCAAAAAACAGGGCTCCAGGAATTGATGGAATATCAATCAAGATGTTTCAACAAAGGGATGCAGTGCTGGAGGTGCCCACTCATCTATGCCAAGAAATATGGAAGACAGCTTCCTGGCCAACTAACTGGAAGAGATCCATATTTATGACTATTCCCAAGAAAGGTGATCCAACCGAATGCGGAAATTATAGAACAATATCATTAATATCACACATAAGCAAAATTTTGCTGAAGATCATTCAAAAACAGCTGCAGCAGTATATCAACAGATATACTGCCAGAAATTCAGGTCAGTTTCAGAAGAAGACATGGAACCAAGGATATGATTGCTGATGTCAGATGGATCCTGGCTGAAAGCAGAGATTACCAGAAGGATGTTTACCTGTGTTTTATTGACTATGCAGAGGCATTCGACTGTGTGGATCATAACAAACTATGGATAACACTGCGAAGAATGGGAATTCCAGAACACGTAAATGTGTTCATGAGGAACATTTACTTAGATCAAGAGGCAGTTGTTCGGGCAGAACGAGGGGGATACTGATTGGTTTAAAGTCAGGAAAGGTGTGCATCAGGGTTGTATTCTTTCACCATACCTATTTAATCTGTATGCTGAGCAAATAATACAAGAAGCTGGAGTATATGAAGAAGAACGGGGCATCAGAATTGGAGGAAGACTCATTAACAACCTGCATTATGCAGATGACACAACGTTGCTTGCTGAAAGGGAAGAGGACTTGAAGCACTTACTAATGAAGATCAAAGACCACAGCCTTCAGTATGGATTACACCTCAACATAAAAAAGAAAATAAAAATCCTCACAACTGGACCAATGAGCAAAATCATGATAAACGGAGAAAGATTGAAGTTGTCAAGGATTTAATTTTACTTGGATCCACAACCAACAGCCATGGAAGCAGCAGTCAAGAAATCAAAAGACGCATCGCATTGGGTAAATCTGCTGCAAAGGACCTCTTTAAAGTGATGAAGAGCAAAGATGTCACCCTGAAGACTAAGGTGCGCCTGACCCAAGCCATGGCATTCTCAATCACATCATATGCATGTGAAAGCTGGACAATGAATAAGGAAGACCGAAGAACAGTTGACGCCTTTGAATTGTGGTATTGGTGAAGAATATTGAATATACCATGGAGTGCCAAAAGAATGAACAAATCTGTCTTGGAAGAAGTGCTGCCAGAATGCTCCTTAGAGGCAAGGATGGAAAGACTGCATCTTACATACTTTGGACGTGTTGTCAGGAGGGATCAGTCCCTGGAGAAGGACATCATGCTTGGTGGAGTACAGGGTCAGCAGAAAAGAGGAAGACCCTCAATGAGGTGGATTGACACAGTGGCTGCAACAATGAGCTCAAGCACAGCAACGATTGTAAGGATGGCGCAGGACCAGGCGGTGTTTCGTTCTGTTGTGCATATAGGGTTGCTATGAGTCGGAACTGATTTGACGGCACCTAACAACCATATTACTGGAAGTCTCTGGCATTTGACAACAGAACACTACACTCTTTGAAATGCCCTTTGACTTTGTGACATGACTAACTCCTCTAACCACTCCTCAGTCTCCAGAGTTCTATCTCAGCTGTCAGTTCACCGCATACTTTCTCACTGGGCCATTTCATCCGCTCCCTCTCTACATCTACCACACATTTCAACAACTTCCAAATGCGTTATCTCTAGCTCAGACAACTCTTCTGTGTTCCATATACACAGACGCCTATTAGCCTTCTTTTCCTGGATGTCCTAGAGACACTTCTCTGCATGTCTAAAATTGTTTAGCACCACTGTCCACCCAGTTGTCCAATTCAGAAACCTGGGAACCATCTTTGCTTCCTCTCTCTCCACGCCACAATCACTAAATCCTGTTGACTCTACCTCATGAATAACTCTAGAATCTGTCCCTCTTAGCCCCTGTCACCTAGAATAATGCAATAGCCTTCTAACTGATCTCTTGCCTTACTCTTGTTCCTTCCAACCTGTCTTTCACACTGCAGGTCAGAAGAAAACTTTCAAAATTTTTTAGCTATGGTGTCACTCCCTTACGTTGACAGCCCAGTACATTCAGGATCAAATTACAACTCCCTGTGTACAAGACTTTCTGTTAATCTAGTTCTTGTCTAGCTCTCCAGTCCCATTTCATGTTGCTTCCTACACACACACACACACACACACACATCACCATCCAAACTTCCAGAAAATTCCTACTTTCTCTTGCCTCCATACCTTTGTTCTTGTTTCTTTCTCTGTTTGGAATGTCGTTTGAATCCAAGCAATGAATATTCAACATGTGTGTAACTGAAGGTCCTGAAGAAGAAAAACAAAACAATGGATCAATACCAATATTTAAAGCTATAATACAAGAAACTTTCTGGAAATAAGAAAACATAAACCTACGTAATGAAAGGCCCACAAAGTAGCTCGGAAAACTTCCATATAATTATCAGCTCTGAGAGCTATCCTATTAGACTTAAAAAATAATAGTAGTAACAATAATAACCCTCAAGGCCTCAAGGCAAAAATTTCAAATTGCTTAAAAGGGTAAGAAAATTAGGCTGTGGCGGATTAAAAATGACTGCAAATTCTTTATCACTGCTGTTAATCCTGGGTGGCCTTAGTTAATTGCTTGACCAATAGAATGTGTGACGTTCTAGGACTTCCAGGGCTAGGTCGTAAGTAGTCTTGAAGTGACCCCTTGGGTCTTTGGGAACACTTATTCCTGGAATCTTGAACCACTCTATAAAATGTTCTAACTGGCTGTGGAGATGCCCTGAGACTACATGGAGAAGGAGAGGGGCCAGGCTGACCCAGCATTTCAGGCACTCCCACCAGTACCCCAGGCATGTGAGTGAGGTCGTTGTGAGCCCTCCAGATCAGTCCAATTATTGGCCAGACACCATTGAGCGAGCCCATTTGAAGCCCTGTGGAGCAGAAGAATTATGCAGCCAAGTCCTACCATAATTCCTGCCTCTAAAAAAATTGTGACATTATAATCAAAATGCTTTTTTATTTAAACCAATATGTTTTAGAGTAGGTAGTTATAATATAAAATATAAATTTAGGGTCGCTATGAGTCAGGACCGACTCGACAGCACCTAACAACAACAACAGCAGCAGTTTTTTATGAAATCTGCTAACCAAAATAGCTATTATCGGACTTCTCAAGAGCAACACATGAAGCAAGGCAATAGTGGTACAGCATTTTCTAGAAATTCAAGGAAAGAAGATACAAGTTAAGGATTTTCTATCCATCCACCCATGCTGTTTTTCAAGCATCGAGGCTATAGGAAAACTTCTTTTAAATAAAAGAATTCAAGGAATACTGCACACATAAGCCCACCGTAAGTATTTACTAAAGCCGAGTCAGTAATTTTTTTCTAAAGGACAAGATAGCAAATATTGTAGTTTTGCAGGCCTCACTGCTCAAATCTGCCTTTGCACCACAAAAGCAACCATAAACAATATATAAGCGAATAGGTGTGGCTGTGTCCAAATAAAATTATATTTACAAAAATAGATAGCAGGCTGGATTTGGCCATGGGCCTTGGTTTGCCACCTTTATACTAAAACTAGAGGAAAGGAAATGGAGAAAGTTATCAAGAAACTACCTCACTAAAAAGCATGATGCTCATATGATTTAAAAAAATAATGTAGTATGACCAAGTGGGGTTTATACCAGAATATAAGGGTGTAATATTATTAAATCTATTAATATAATTCACTAAACTAATAGGTTTAAGAAGAAAAATCATACGATTATCTCCATAAAAAAAAAATTTTTTTATAGGTCCTGAAAAAGCCTTTGACAAAGTTTAACCCTTATTATAATTAAAACTCTCAAGAAAATAAGATCAGATGGTTGTTCCCTTAACATGATAAATATGTATAACTCAATCCTAAGGCCAAATCTTACTTTATGGGGAAACACTAAAGGCATTCCCACTAAGTTAGTACTATGGATTGAATTATGTTGCCCCAAAACATGTATTGTAAATCCTAAGCTCTGTGCCTGTGTTTTTGTTGTTGTTGTTGTTATTTTTTTATATGACTCCTTTCATATGAAATTTCTGGAAAAGACAAGACTCTAAAAATAGAGGGCAGATGAGTGGTTGCCTGGGGCTGGGGCTGGGAGCAAACTGCAAATGGACACAAGGGAAGTTTTAGGGATGATGACCATGCTAAAACACTGGATTATGGCGATGGTCACACAACTACACAAATGTGCTAAAAAGATGCAGCTCTTTACTTACAATTAGGTAATTGTGTGATATATAATTTTTATTTCAATAAAACTATATTTAAAAGTCTATCAGGAAAATTGCAGAACTCTTGTAACGTTTATAAGTCTGGAGTACTGTTTGGAACTGTTGTCGTTAGTTGCCGTTGAGCCAACTCCAATTCCTGGTGACCCCATGTGTGCAGAATAGAACTGTTCCATAGGGTTTTCAAGTCTGACTTTTTGGAAGTACATCACCAGGCCTGTCTTCTGAAGGCCTTCTGAGTGGGTTTGAATTGCCAACCTTTCAGCTAGCAGTGGAGCGCTTAACAGTTTGCAGCACCCAAAGACCTAAGTACTGGAGATATGACTTGGTCTTTGAACTTGAAAATCCCACTTGGCTTTAATTTTTAGGCAAGTACTCTGGCTTTCTGCTATTGTTTCTGAGTATCTGTGAGTCTTCACAATCTTTTATGAGTCCTCTTAAATAACTTGTCCAAGGCTATTCAGTTCCTGGAGAAGGACATTATGCTTGGTAAAGTAGAGGGTCAGTGAAAAAGAGGAAGACCCTCAATGAAATGGATTAACATAGTGGCTGCAATGGATGGGCTCAAACATAGCAATGATTATGAGGCTGGCACAGCACTGGGCAGTGTTTTGTTCTGTTGTGACAATGAGTCGGAAGTGACTTGATGGCACCTAGCAATAACAACGTGCCTGTGATTATAATCCCATTTAGGAATAGGTTGTCTTTGTTATGTTAACGAGGCAGGATTAGTGTAGGGCTTGAGTCAATCTCTTTTGAGATATAAAAGAGATTAAACAACCAATCAGAGCTGAGATGGGGTAAGATAGATACCAAGACACATAGAGATCTCCAAGGAACCAGGAAGCAGAAGCTGAAGAGACAAGGACCTTCTTCCAGAGCTGACAGAGACAGAAAGCCTTCCCCTAGAGCTGGCACTCTGAATCCAGACTTCTAGCCTTCTAAACTGTGAGAAAATAAATTTCTGTTTGCTAAAGCCATCCACTTCTGGTGTTTCTGTTATAGCAGCACTAGATAACTAAGACAGTTAGGAACAAGGCAGGGATGCCATTGCTATTTATTATTGTACTGGAGAAATTAGTCAATGCAATTAGTCAGGAGAAAACAAAAGCATAGGGATGGGAAAGAAGACTCTAAGCCATCTCCGTATGCAGATGACATCATATTTGTAACACCCTGGAGAATCAATGATAAAACTAATTGAAACAAATGAAATAATAATAATAATTCAGTAACATACCAGAACACAAAATTAAATTTTAAAAAATCTTTAAAAATACTTAAGAATAAAATTTAGCCAAGGACATGAAAGACTTGTACAGTGAAAATTACAAAACATTGTGAAACAAAGAAAATCTAAATTAACAGGAAGATATCCAATGTTCATGGATTAGAAGACAATATTGTTAAGATAGCAATAGTCCCCAAAGTAATCTACAGATGCAGTGCAATCCCTCTCAAATCCCAACAGACTTCTTTGCAGAAATGGGAAAGCCAATACTAAAATTCATATGAAGTTACAAAGAACCCAAAATAGACAAAAAATTTTGAAAAAAAATGAAGTTGGAGGACTCATACTTCCCTATTTCAAAATGTACTACATAGCTAAAACAATAATCAAAATAGTGTAGTACTGGCATAAGGATGGACATATAGATCAGTGGAATATATTTAAACCCACTGCCGTGGAGTCAATTCCGACTCATAGCAACCCTATAGGACAGAGTAGAACTGCCCCATAGAGTTTCCAAGGAGCGCCTGGCAGATTCGAACTGCCGACCTTTTGGTTAGCAGCCATAACACTTAACTACTACGCCACCAGGATTTCCAATATTATGATAAACCCAACCCCACTGCCGTCGAGTCAATTCCAACTCATAGCGACCCTATAGGACAGAGTAGAACTTCTCCGTAGAGTTTCCAAGGAGCGCCTGGTGGATTCGAACTGCCAACCTTTTGGTTAGCAGCCATAACACTTAACCACTACACCACAAGGGTTTCCAGGAATATAACTAAGTGCCCATAAATAAGCCCATACATCGGTGGTCAGCTGATTTCAACAAGGGTGCCAAGACCGTTCAATGGGGGGAAAATAGTCTTGCCAACAAACGGTTCTAAGACAGTTAGATATCCACATGTAAAAGAATGAAGTTGGACCCTTACCTCACACTGTATACAAATATAACTCAAAATAGATCAATGACCTAAATATAAGAGCTAAAACCACAAAACTTTTGGAAGTAAATATCAGGGCAAATCTTCATTAACACTGGTTAGGCAAAGCCTTCTTAGATACAACACCAAAAGCATAAGTGACAAATCGATAATTTGGACGTCATCAAAATTCAAAACTTTTGTGCATCAAAAGACATTGCTATGGGTTGAATTGTGTCCCCCCGAAAATATTATGTTGATGCCCTAACCCTTAAAAAAAAAAAAAAAAAAAAAAACCCTTAGTGCCTGTAAATACGACCCTGTTTGGAAATAGGGGTTTTCTTTTGTTTTGTTAATGAGGTCATAGCAGAGTAGGGTGTATCCTAAACTTGATCCCTTCTAAGTGGTTTCTTACAAAAAGACCAAAATACACACACACACACACACACACACACACACACACGGGAAAAACAAGTGACAGAGGAAGATGCATTTGTAAGCCCAGGAGTGCCAAGGATTGCTGGCAGCTACTAGAAGCAGAAAGAGACAAAGAAAGACTTTCTCCTAGAATCAAGGCCCTGCATTTGGACATCTAGCTTATTTAACTATAAATAAATTTCTGTTTTTTAAAGGCTGTAGCATCTTTTGTTATGATAGCACTAAGGTAACTAAGGTAGACATTATCAAGAAAGTGAAAAGACAAACTGGTAGGATGAGAAAATATTTGCAAATCACAAATCAAATAATGGTTTAATATCCAGAGTATACAAAGAATTCCTACAACTCAATAACAAAAAGATAAGCAACACAAAAAGACAAACAAACCCCCAAAAGGTGCAAAGGACATGAACGGGCATTTCTCCAAATGTTTAGCAATGTGGTTGTTGTTGTTAGGTGCCGTAGAGTTGGTTCCGACTCATAGCGGCCCCATGCACAACAGAACGAAACGCTGCCTGGTCCTGCGCCATCCTTACTATCGTTATGTTGAGCTCACTGTTGCAGCCACTGTGTTAATCCACCTCGTTGAGGGTCTTCCTCTTTTCCGCTGACCCTGCACTCTGCCAAGCATGATGTCCTTCTCCAGGGACTGATCCCTCCTGACAACACATCCAAAGTATGTAAGACGCAATCTCGCCATCCTTGCTTCTAAGGAGCATTTTGGCCGCACTTCTTCCAAGACAGATTTGTTCGTTCTTTTGGCAGTCCATGGTATATTCAATATTCTTCACCAACACCACAATTCAAAGGCGTCAACTCCTCTTCGGTCTTCCTTATTCGTTGTCCAGCTTTCACATGCATATGATGCGATTGAAAATACCATGGCCGGGGTCAGGCGCACCTTAGTCTTCAGGGTGACATCTTTGCTCTTCATCACTTTAAAGAGGTCCTTTGCAGCAGATTTACCCAATGCGATGCGTCTTTTGATTTCTTGACTGCTGCTTCCATGGCTGTTGGTTGTGGATCCAAGTAAAATTAAATCCTTGACAACTTCAATCTTTTCTCCGTTTATCATGATTTTGCTCATTGGTCCAGTTGTGAGGATTTTTATTTTCTTTATGTTGAGGTGTAATCCATACTGAAAGCTGTGGTCTTTGATCTTCATTAGTAAGTGCTTCAAGTCCTCTTCACTTTCAGCAAGCAACGTTGTGTCATCAGCATAACGTAGGTTGTTAATGAGTCTTCCTCCAATCCTGATGCCCTGTTCTTCTTCATATACTCCAGCTTCTCGTATTATTTGCTCAGCATACAGATTAAATAGGTATGGTGAAAGAATACAACCCTGATGCACACCTTTCCTAACTTTAAACCAATCAGTATCCCCCTCGTTCTGTCCGAACAACTGCCTCTTGATCTAAGTAAAGGTTCCTCATGAACACAATTAAGTGTTCTGGAATTCCCATTCTTCGCAGTGTTATCCATAGTTTGTTATGATCCACACAGTCGAATGCCTCTGCATAGTCAATAAAACACAGGTAAACATCCTTCTGGTAACCTCTGCTTTCAGCCAGGGTCCATCTGACATCAGCAATGATATCCCTGGTTCACATCTTCTTCTGAAACCGGCCTGAATTTCTGGAAGTTCCCTGTCGATATACTGCTGCAGCTGTTTTTGAATGATCTTCAGCAAAATTTTGCTTGCGTGTGATATTAATGATATAGTTCTATAATTACCACATTTGGTTGGATCACCTTTCTTGGGAATAGTCATAAATATGGATCTCTTCCAGTCAGTTGGCCAGGAAGCTGTCTTCCGTATTTCTCAGTATAGACAAGTGAGCACCTCCAGCGCTGCATCTGTTTTTTGAAACATCTCAATTGATATTCCAACAATTCCTGGTGTCTGTCAGTTTGTCGTACTGTGGGGGCTTGTGTGTTGCTGTAATGCTGGAAGCTATGCCACCGGTATTCAGATACCAGCAGGGTCACCCATGGAGGACAGGTTTCAGCTGAGCTTCCAGACTAAGACAGACTAGGAAGAAGGACCCGGCAGTCTACTTCTGAAAAGCATTAGCCAGTGAAAATCTACTTAGCAATAGGACAAATAAATTGCAGTATGTTTCCACAGTGGAAATATTAAATAGCAGGAAAACTGAAAGAACTGCATCTACATAACAAAATAAATCCCAAATTCAGAATAATCATTATCTTATGAGAGAAAACGGGAGGATATGGGGAGGACTTAGGTAAAGGACAATTATTGCTAATTAACTGTAATTTTTTAAAATTATTATTATTGTATTTTAGATGAAGGTTTATAGAGCAAATTAGTTCTTACTAAACAATTAATACACACATTGTTTTGTGACTTTGGTTTCTACCCTCACAACATGTCAACACTCTCCCCTTCTTGATCTACGGTTCCCCATTACCAGCTTTCCTGCCCCCACCTGCCTTTTTGACCTTGCACCTAGGCTGATGTGCCCCCTTAGTCTCATTTAGTTTTATGGGCTTGTCTAATCTTTGGCTGAAGGGTGACCCTCAGGAGTAACTTCAGTATAGAGTTAAAATGGTGTCCGGGCCATACTCTTGGGTTTTCTCCAGTCTCTGATTAGTTGTAATGTTTTGCTTCTTGGCGCTTGTGTGTGTTTCTGTTGTTCCCTGAATAAAAGGCTGAAAGAATGTAAACCAAAATATTAGCAGAGGTTATCTCTGGCGGGGAGGATTACGAGTTATTTTAATGTTCTTTGTATTTTCAAAATTGTCTCAAATTAACGTGTATTTTTTTGGAAGTAGAAGGAAATTAATACACATTTTTTAAAAAACCCATGCTAGAGCCCATCCCATCTTCTTTCTGCAGTGTGAACATCTAAGTCTCAACTAACACAGTTACAAAAGATCTGCAGGAAGAGGCATACTGCAGAATCTCCAAGGTCACCTATGACACCAAGCTTTCCCGGGCGGTGAGCTGCCCATGGTGGGAATAAAGCTGCATAAGGATGTTCCATAGCTGCAGAGGAGGGCAGACACCCAACAGCTGAGGTTCAGTGCGAGCAAGAGTAAGGTAATAATTTAATGACATTTTACTCACTTATGACCCAGGAAGAGAATCCGGGAACCCGAAAACCATTCCTTGAAGTCATCGCTCCACTGCCTCCTGTGTCCCCTCCTCCCCTAGGAAAAGCCAATATCATGTAGATGAGAACACTGGAAACACAGCATCACTCTCCCATCCTGTATCAAATTATAGTAAATCGACAGTACAATGTGTGTCATTCTGTCCTCTGCCACTTACAGGTGGCATAACAGGGTTGGAAAGGGTCCAGCAGAGAGCAATTAAAATGATAAGCCAAAAAAGTGTGCTTTACATGATGGCAAAAACAAACTCTGTCCTTCAGAGGAAGGTTAAAAGCCTAGGCGTGATAGGACACAGGTGTGCACATTTGGAACCCAGATGTAGTCACAAATCTTTTAACATGAGCTCTTGGGGGTTGAAAGAGACAGATTTGGAAGAAATAAAAAGGAACTGCTATTGTGCACAGTATCTAATGATTCAGAAATCATAGGCTCTTTAGTTCTCAGTCTTGTCCAAACGTAGCATGAAAGGGGAACAGAAGACATACTGGGAGGCTTCTGGATGGGGAAGAGATGGCCAAGAAGAGAGGCAGTGCTGGGACAGTGGTATTACTCCTCAGTCTCTGCAATATCCTGTGGACTCTGAGAGCCTGTGACAAATTTCATGGAAAATTGTTATAAACTAGAAATTGTATGGGGCCATTGTACCATTTTCCACTACCTATCTGTGAAGTTTGTTTTACTGTGGTGGCTTGCATGTTGATATAATGCTGGAAGCTATGCCATTAGTATTTCAAATATTAGCAGGATCAACCATGGTAGACAGGTTTTAGCAGAGCTTCTAGACAAAGACAGACTAGGAAGAAAAGCCTGGTGATCTACTTCTGAAATGAAATGAAAACTCTAAGGATCACAGTAGAATATTATTCAATGTAGTGCTGAAAGATGAGCCCCCTAGGTTGGAAAGCACTTAAAATACACAGTAGCATCAACACTGGACTCAAGCATACCAACGATTAAGAAATGGCACAGGATTAGCCAGCATTTCGTTCTTTTGTACATGGGGTTGTCATGAGTTAGAATTGAATCAGTGGCAGCTAACAACATCATACCATTAACTTTCTGAGATTTGCTTCTTGGACAGCAATCACATTCCTCAACAAAACTATTCTTGGATGTCATGCTGAAGATTGCAGTGGATTGGATGGGCAGCTACACAACCCACCATGGTATTTTTTATGTGCTTATGATCATAGGAGCAGCTACCATTCTGCCACACAGGGCAAAGCGCAGGAGGCCAGAGGCTAAATGGGACCCCAAAAGACCCTCAAGAATTACCCCCGGAAAGCAACCCAGAGGCCACAGTATTCAAGGAAGGATATACTCACAGGTTTTGTGATTTTATCAAAGATAATTTACCTATGTGTTATTATCAGAGACAACAAATTCTATGTCGACTAAACTTTCTAAACTGACTCAAAATTTGCAGTTCTACCTATTATCAATCTGCTTGCACATCACTTGGTGTGCTCTTGAAAGTAATACCTGTATCTGAGTCCCACCCTAGATGAATTGAATTTTTTTAAGCACCTGCAAGCAATCTACTATGTAGTCAGAGTGGAGAATCACTGAGCTACTCCATTTGTTGAAAGTTAATTATTCCAAGAGGTCTGGTGGTAAGGAAAGTGCAAAGGGCAATGGAGAACAAGGTAAGGTGGAAACAATTCAGAAGATCCTCCTTTCACTACCTGGCGTCTGCATTTGCTTTAAGACCACCCAAGCCGCCCCTGCATGGATGATGGGGATAGGGAGTAAAACGGAAGTTTCAGCTGCTTTAAATTACAGAATGTCAGGTGGACACTTGAGACTGTGTTGGCATCTCCTGTCTGGAGGGGAGATAGGAGGATAGAGATGGTTAGAAACTGACAAAATTGTCACGAAAGGAGAGACTGGAAGGGCTGACTCATTAGGGGGAGAGTAAGTGGGAGTATGGAGTAAGGTGTATATAAGCTTATATGTGACAGACTGACTTGATTTGTAAACGTTCACTTAAAGTTCAATAAAAATTATTAAAAAAAAAATTACAGAATGTTACCAGATAAGCTTGAATACTGGGAATATAAGTTGCTAAGGTCCCTGTCATCTTTTGTGAGGAAAGAAAGAGAAGAAAGATATGCACTCCTCTTCAAAGCTCAGTGATCTACTTCTGAAAGGTCACAGCCATTGAAAACCCGATAGAGCATAGTTCTACTCTGACACACGTGGGGTCGCCATGAGTCAGAATTGACGCAACAGTAACTGGTTTGGTTTCGTTTTCTCTTCTAGGCTCCCGCTTCCTTTCCAGAACTTGAGAGAAGGATGCAAGAGGCCAGCAGGCCCCAGGAATAGGAAAGTGCTGACACTGTACTGTTCCATCTCTTCCTCTTTTTGTCTTTTTTGCTTCTCAACATTTATTAATTTCTTTGTGTTGGGGCTCCCCACCTCTGCTCTGTGTCTTAGCACATTTGTGCTCCTTGTCTCAGCATCTCAGAGCTCAGCTTGTGCCAACCCAGCACCGTTTTCTGTTCCCCGTACCTATTCTTTTAGGGCCTGGGTCACCACTTTTTTAGTTGAGCTCTTCTTGAAGCCAGTTTCTAGGGGAAGGAGCACTTCTCCGGGCTTGCTCTGGGGCCTTTGTGCCTTCATTTAATGTCATTATTTAAGGTGCTTCCAATCTAGATTAGAACCCCTGTTTGCCTAGAAGAGTTCCACTTCTTTCTCATATTGAGATGTTTCCATCTTTGACAAAGATGCAGAAGCAAGGAACCCAAATTGCAAAAAGGAAAAAAGCCACCAGTTATTATCTAGATTCCCAGTTGGAACTGGAGGGGCCACCACAGCTACAGCAAAACCATGTGATATGCAGCAAAGGCTAAGTCCCAGCTCTCCCTGCTGGTACTTTCTAATACTCTACAAGGTACCCTGGCTTTCCTGCAAAGATTTTGCCTTCTGTTTCTCCCTTATGCCCTTTCTCCATATCAGTTATGTGTATGACACTAGCTTTTCAATTGTTTAGAATATAAAACCATTTCACTGTAGGGTGAAGAAATCTCCAGAAACAAACTTCTTCCAAAGAGGCAGTTAGGTACCCAGATGATCCACTGGGTACAGTTTGATTTGATTTTATGAGGCTTTTCAAGGTATATCTGTCACCTTACTTAAGTCTCCATGATCTGCTTATACTCTTCTACACATCAAAAGTGAACTTTCCACCTCATTTAACTTCATGCATACTATTACCATCTAGATCATCTTTTGTTGCCTCCATCAATATATGTCCATAGCCTGTTTCAAGACCCAACTCAAACTTCACCTTCAGAAGACTGCTTTCTTAGCGTTAACCTCATTCTATTCTGATTGCTTCTTCATGGTTAGACCTAGTTGTGGTGTACTGATTTTTGCATTTGTTGACATGTTCCTTAAAAAGTAGTTTGGGTTAGTTCATAAGTGCCTATTCTGCTTCCTTAACTAGACTGCAAGTTCCTCCAAACCAGGGATCCTGGTCAGATCACAAAAACTGAGCTGTGGCAGTGAACAGTGAGAGGCAGGCCTGGGGGTTTCTCACTGGGCCTCAGAGGATCTGCACCTGACTGTGGTGCAGGTATTGCGTAATTACAACGGACAACACTTTTTTCTATATGTAGACTACCCAAAAACCAAACCAAACCCAGTGCCATCGAGTCGATTCCGACTCATAGTGACCCTGTAGGACAGAGTAGAACTGTCCCGTAGAGTTTCCAAGGAGCACCTGGTGGATTCCAACTGCTGACACTTTGGTTAGCAGCCCTAGCACTTAACCACTACACCACCAGGGTTTCCTATGTAGACTAACAGAACTTAAAAACCACATTTCCACTAGCCAGAATCCTTTCTCGACTTTTCAGAAACCTGGAAATTCATAGACCTAAGGAGATTCAGAACCTGTGTAGTACCTTGGGTATCTGGTAAGAAAAAACAAGGAGGAACCCTTCCGAGCCCTGTACAAACTACAATGCTCTACATTGTGCTGTTAGAACTCTTTCACTAACAGCTAATATTTAATGAATACCTACTATATACTGACGGCAGTGGTTTTTAGTGGTTACTAGAAGGTGGGATAGAAAATAGACCTGAAAATTTCTGCTTATAGAAGCTTATAGGTGGTGAGGCAGTTATATAGAACCAACTGATTTTCAGGAGAGACTGTGTTAATTGCATCGTAATAGAGGTTCAAAGTGCTACCAACCAACCAGTTGCCATGCAGCCCATTCCGACTCATGGTGACCCCATGTGTGTCAGAGTAGAACTGTGCTCCATAGGGTTTTCAATGGGTGATTTTTTTAGAGGTAGATCACTAGGCATTTCTTCTGAGGCACCTCTCAGTAGACTCGAACCTACATTTCAGTTAGCAGCCAAGTGCATTGATTGTTTGCCCCACTCAGGGACTCCTCAAAATGCTAAGGGAGCCCAAAGGAAGAAAAAATACATTTGGTCTGGAGATATGGTCTGGTAGATTATAACAGTAATGGCTGTTTTGCCAATGAGTCGTGCCTTGTGGTATACATGTGTGTTCCCTTCCAACATTGGCCATGTGTCTTGCTTTGGCCATAGGGTCATCAGCGCCTGTGACACAAGTAAAGATTTGATAAATGCTTGCCATCTTGGAACACTGGCTTGAGTCCACCATGTAAGGAAGGCTTTCTAGCCTAATGAAGAATAAGAGGCCTTGTGGAGGAAAACTGAGGCGCCCTAACTATTAGTCAGTACCAACTGTCAGACATGGGAGTGAGGCCATCTTGAACATTGCAGACCAGTTGATCTTACACCTAAGTGCATCCAGTTGAGTGAGTCTGGTGAAACCAGCATAGGAGCCTCCCAGCTTGACCCACAGAATTATGAGAAATAATAAATTTATGTCATTTTAAATCTCAAAGTTTTGTGGTGATCTGTTGCACGATAGACAACATATAGAAATTGATGCCTGGATGGAGGTAGTGCTGTAACAAAAATACAAAACATGTCACATTGGATTTGGACTGCATGGCAGATGGAGTCTGTTAGTAGAGGCTAGAGGACTCATGAGGAAACTGCTATTGGAGGTTGGAAAGATAGCGACCTGTCCTTTATAGTAATGAGCCAAGTGGCCAAACTGTCACCTACAGTAACATGGAAGATAGAAAGCATACCTAATGAACTTATTAGTCTGGCTAAGGAAATTTCCAGGAAGAATTGAAAGTGTAAATTGGTTTTTGCCTCCCCTCCAGCACACAATAAAGTAAGGGAAAAAGAAATTGTTCAGTTTGCAAGCAAAATTTAGAAGAAACATGAAGGGTCCAGGATATGCTAGGGCACAAAATAAAATGTTTCACATTTCCAGTCTTTCCAACCCATAGAAGAGTCTCAAAGTAAGAAATGGCTTCAGGGTAAAGATCAAATTAAGCTGTGTTAAGACTTTAGAAAGATAGAAGGTTTTGCCTAGTAGACACTTTTGTGTAGAACAAAGGGTTTCTAAGAATCTTAAGGGCATTGCCCTGTCACAGGTCTTTGATATGCTGCCCAAAGTAGAGGGAGGACCATCTTTAGAATAATTTTGCTTACGGCTTTTATCTGATCAAGTGGACTATATTCTGATACATAAAGATCCCAGAAAGTTTTTTTTCTTTTTCTTTTCTTTTTTGTTGTTGTTGTTAAGAATATACACAGAAGAACATAACACCAATTCAACAATTTCTACATGTAAGGATCCCACAACATTGTAAGGGGCAGAGAGGCTTAGAAGTGAAAAAACGCCTCTGTGTCCTAAAATTTCTAAGGACAGAAAAGTAGGTTAAGAAAGCTACTCAGACACATACACAGGGCAATTCGTATTGAAAAGAAAATGTATCTCAAAAAGCGGAGCCAAAAGGCCAGAGGTCGAACGTCAGAGCCAAAGAGAACAATGGATTAAGAAATCTCTCCCAGGCTGGAAATCCCAGTGCCATCGAGTCGATTCCGACTCATAGTGACCCTATAGGACAGAGTAGAGCTGTCCCATAGAGTTTCCAAGGAGTGCCTGGTGGATTTGAACTGCTGACCATTTGGTTAGCAGCCGTAGCACTTAACCAGTACACCACCAGGGTTTCCCCAGGCTGCTAAATGGGGTCTAAATGCAGAAGCACTCCCTGCCTCCTGAGTAGAGGGTCTTGACAAGAGTCCTGCTGGCTTTCAGAGCTGCTCTGTATCTCCCATGCCTCCCTTTTCTGAATGTTATGTATTTACTAGGTAGTGCAGTCTTACTGTTGTATGTTGAGTATTGGGGATGGGTGTGGGGGGTGGGGGGGAAGAGCACGCACAGATAATTTATCTTCTCAGTCCACCAGTCCTTGGATCGAGAGCAGCCATGGACATTGTACCTGGGGAACCTCATCCACATCAGGACCTGATACAGATTGCAAGTCCCTGAACTTTGAGCCAGGTGCCGTGTGTGGATGAGACTTTGAGGGACCTGGGAAGCATGAATGTATTCTGCATGTGGCAGGGATATGAACCATTTGTGACAGAGAGAGAACTGTAGTAGACAGTCACAGTAATGGTTCAGTGAACCATGCCTCCCAGTATATGCGCCCATGTGTATTTCCTGCTCCCATGGACTCTGAATTTGGCCCTGTGATTTGCTTTGGCCAATGGGTTATTAGGACACATGACATAGGAACTTGATAAGCACTTCCCAGTGGCTTGCCCTCTAGGAATATTGCCCTGAGACCCCAAGTAAAGAAGCCCACCTGGCCCACTGGAGGAGGAGAGGCCACATGAAGGAGATCTGAGGTGCCCCAGCTGTTCCAGCAACAACTGAAAAGTTTTAGACCATCTCACCCAACTTAACCCTACAAAAAAATGTGTGTTTTCAGGAAAGATCAACAGCAGAACCACCCAGCCAACCCACAGAATAAAGGTAAACGATAAGTCATTGTTAGTTCAAGTAAAAAGTTTTGGAGTGGTTTTGTTCAGTAACAATAAATAACTAATAAACAGGAAAATTTTAAAAAGCCTTCTTGGAGGAGCTAGTACTTGAAGATCAGAGAGGATCAGCACAGGGAGAGTCTAGGAAAAGGTCTTCCTGGCATTGCAAGAGCAGGTAAGACCATAAACAAAGGCATGGAGGGGGAATGGCAGGGCATTGTAGACCACATCATGCTTAACATGCCACAGCCTTTGCCGGAACTACTCCAGGAAGGAGTATTTTTGTTGTTAGTTGCCATCAAGTCAGCTCCAATGCTTGGCAGCCTTACTTATAACAGAAGGAAATAAAGCCCAGTTTTGGGTCATCCTCTCACAGTCACCGGTATGCTTTAGCCCATGTTTGCAGCCACTGTGTCAGTCCATTTCATGAAAGTTTCCCTCATTTTTTGTTGACCTCCCCCCGCCCCCCTTTATCAAACATGATGTCCTTTTCTAATGATTGGTCTATCCTGGTGAGTATCCAAAGTGAGCAAGACAAAGTCTCGCCATTCTCACTTCTAAGGAGCATTCTGGATGTACTTCCTCCAAAACTGATTTGTTGGTTCTTCTGGCGGCCCACAGAATATTCAATATTGCCAATGCCACAGTTCAATTCTTCTTTGATTTTCCTTATTCATTGTCCAGCTTCCACATGCATATGAGGCAATTGAAAGGACAACAATGGCTTGGGTCAGGCACACCTCAGTCATCAAAGAAAGCATAAAGCAGCACCGGTAAGCCTAACGTTATTTAACAGAGGTCTGGGCTTAGCTGTGGGGTTTTAAAGGTCCAGAGCTTTTCCACCTCTACTGCCCAAACATATGCAAGGAAGGGGCTCTCAGGGTAGTGCTAGCCTTTCTCAGCTGTGCATTTAACAGAAAATTAGCAAACACCCAAAATGTACCAGCTGGACCTGGTAAAAAGTACAGAGGACTCAAGGTCAAGAGATTTAGTTCAGCACTTGGTTGCTGACTGAAAGGTCAGCAGTTCAAACCCACCAGCCAGTCCACCAGAGAAAGATGGGGCAGTCTGCTTCTGTAAAGATTACAGCCTTGGAAACCGTATCTGGCAGTTCTATTGTGTCCCATAATGTCGCTATGAATCAGAATTGACTTGATGGCACATGACAACAACAACATATGAGCTATTGTTTTCAAACTAAACGACCATGAACAATGTACATAACTTCTCTGGGTCTCATTTCGTCACTTGTGAAATGAGCAGATGTTCCCCAACTCTGAAAGTCTAAGGTTCTAGGAGATTTTAATGAATAAATAAACATGGCTGTACCTCCCACATAATAGGCAACCAAGTATTTGTTCAATCTGAGTGAGCATTAGCAATAAAAAGGACTGTGGTAGAATTGAAATGCTATTACCTACAAATTGGTACAACCCTTTTGGAGTAGAAGAATATGAATCAAGAGTCATAAAAATGTTCATGTTCTTTGACTTTGTAATGCCATTCTTGGGAATTTATCTCAAGGATATAATTAAACATAAGATAAAAACCATATGCATCACCTCTAATGTAAAAACAAAATCAAAAACAATAAAAATGCCTAACAATAAGGATAAATAAATTATCGCATGTACAATATAATACAGCTGTTACAAGGATTATTATAAAAGCTATAGAATCATGGGAAACTGTTCATGATTTCATAATTAGTAAAAAAAAGCAAAATACTCTATTATTATAACAATGTAAAAATGGACTATGCATATGGGCAAAGGCTAGAAATATGAAAATAGTTAAATAAAAGAGATGAAAGATTATGGTAAAAGTTTTTCTTATTTCCTCCCCATTATTTTCCTTAAGGACATTATTAAAAAAAAAAAAAACCCAAACCCGTTGCTGTCAAGTTGATTCTGACTCATAGCTACTGTATAGGACAGAGTAGAACTGCCCCATAGAGGTTCCAAGGAGTGCCTGGTGTATTCGAACTGCCAACCTTTTGGTTAACAGCCATAGCTCTTAACCACTACAGCACCAGGGTTTCCAGGCTCTTATAGGGCTGTCCTTATAATAAAGTTTTTTAGAACTCTATTATCTCCCTAAGCCCTTCACTCTAGTGATTAACAAGGAGAACAGGGAAGTCCACCACGCTGGGTCTGGGGTAGCCTGGAGCCCTCCAGGCTCACTGGCAGGAGCCCTAACACAGGCCTGCACACCTCCTGGCAGCACCCAGCAAACCCACCAGTATGCTATGGTTGGTTGAACTGTATCCCCCAAAATGATATGCTGAAGTTCTAACCCCCAGTACCTGTGAATGTGATCTTATTTAGAAACAAGAGTCTTTGCAGATACAATCAGCTAAAGTTAACACGAAGTCATACTAGAGTACAGTGAGCTCTGATCTAATATGACTGGTGTCCTTATGAAAAGAGAAGAGAAAGGTACAGAGAGATGCCTAGAGCACAAGGCCATGGAAAGACAGGCACAAAGATAGAGCTATGCTGGAGCTGCAAGCCAAGGAAAGCCTGGGGCTACCAAAGCTAAGACACGGAAGGGTCTTCCTCTAGAGCCTTCAAAGAGAGCACAGCCCTGCCGACACTCTGAATTCAGACATCCAGCCTCCAGAACAGTGAGAGAATAAACTACTGTTGCTTTAAGCCACCCAGTTTGTGATTCAGGGTGTACACATTGGAGTGTGTTTGTAGGTGAGAAGAAGGTAGATAAAGGGACAATGTGACCCTTGAGAAGAAGGGTTGGAGCATTAGCAGAATCAGCTTTATTGATCCACCCAGTTAAAGATTTTTAAATGTTTTGGTTTTTTAAACAACAGAAACTTTCTCTCAGGCAAGCCTTATTCAGAACCCCAATATATAAAATCATCAATGCTGAGTTGAAGTAGGGAATGGAGACAGTCCTGGAAGGCCCCAGTCATCCTAGGGCATCAGCTCCAAGGCAAAAAAAAAAAAAAACGGCGGACAGGAACCCAAGATGGTTAAGAACTTAAAAAAGTTGGTGAAGTAGAAAGGGAGAGATGTTGCTGTGGGCATGATGAGGAATTTGAAACCAAAAGCTTGAAAAAAGCAGAAAGAGTTTGGGAGAGTTACCGTGAAAAATGAACTATTGACTCAACTTGAGCTGGAAAAAATGGGATTTTGAAGCAACACAGAGGATCCTGTTGACTCAGAGAGCAGGAGTCAGTAGTGGAGCCAACTGGCACGCTGCTTTTCGCCAGCAGTGTTGGTAGCCTCAAGCAGAAGAAGCACATGACAGTGACTGCCCAGGTGAGAGACTGACACACAAGCCTAATGGAAGGTTGGGGTCTGAGAGATTTTCAGAAGCTTTGAAAGGCATGTTAGAGAGCCAATATTTTCTGGGGTTCCCTATTGGCTGAGCAAGACAGAAGAGCTTTTATTTGTGCCCAGGGATACCCTCCTTTGGCTGCGACCAGCGGGCAGACAAGGCTGCTGTAAAGGAAAAGACACTAATAGCTTTGAATTGAGATTTTCAGGGACATATTTTTATGACAATATACATAACTGAATAAAAATAGATGAATGCCACTGAACTGTACATGTGAAGATTATAGAAATGGCAAATGTTGCTACCTTCGTATTTACCACAATAAAAACAAAAAAATGAATGCAACTTTGACCAAAATGAAAGGTACTAAAAGTGTGAACGCTCAATACAAGGAAAGCCTAGCAATGCCGCCCCTCCCCGGGCAGGGCTGAGGGCATGGCAACCGCTCACACTCGTATCCCGAGCCCTAGGCTGGGATGTCTGATCAATCTTTCAGGATTCAAGGCTCCACCTTAGAAGGACACTTGGCTATTTCAGTTTGGGAAAAGAAAGGAGCCATGCTAGGCTTCAGAAGCACCATTTCTGTAGGCAAACAAATGTGTGACACACGACTGTGTGAAGCATGAAGTACACACACAGCAGTGTTTTAGGCACAGGTTGTAAGAGCAGAGCTCGTCTTTGGTAAAAATAAAGGCACATTTTAATGAGGCACCCCTAACCTTTCTTTCTGGTGTGTCAGAACTCAGGGTTTGGAGTTAGCTCTCTGTTAAAATCTTTGCTCTACCACATCTTAACTGTGTTACCTTGGACAAGTCATTCTACCTCCCTGCTTCTCAGTTTCTTCATTTGTAAACTGGGTAGTTAAAAGAATTAAATGAGTTGTGCTTGTGTAAGTACTTAACACAGAATCTAGCACACAGCTTAGGACAGAGGTCCCTAGGCTCCAGAAAATTCCACTGCTTCAAGCAGATTGCTTTGCATACCCCATGCTTTACATTAACATACTGGCTCCCCTTTCCTTAACTGCTACCCAGAACTAGAGGAAATAGGAGGAAACCAATTTAGGCACCATGTTGACATTCTGGATAATCTTTTAGCTCATTAAGTACCTCATACATAGTAACTTTCTTGCCTCTGGGTGGAGTTTAATCGCTATTTTCTGAAAATGCGGTGTGTGAAGTTATATGTAAACCTCACTGTGCCTGTGTAATATGATTAAGAATGTTGCTGATGTAACTTGTACGAACTTCCTGCTGGTAAACCCTATAAAAGTAACGTTCCCTCTCACCCTCGAGGAACAGTCTTGACAGCAGCAGCCCTGACTGTTCCTTTCCTTGCACAATGAAATAAAAGAGCCTTTCTGATTTCTCACCCTGGTCTCTTGTTTATTGGCTGAGAAAAGTAGTGCCTAGCAAAACCTGGGGTTTCCACCCAGGAATAAGTAGACTATCAGTAAATGTCAGTTTCCTTTTTTTCCCATCTCAGTGGCTTCCTTCACCACTACTCCCAGGTATATACCCAAAAGGCTTGAAAGCAGGGACTTAAACAGATACTTGCACACCAATGTTCATTGTAACACTATTCACAATAGCCAATAGATGGTAACAACCCAAGTGTCCATCAACAGATAAATGGATAAACTGTATGTATACACACAATGGAATATTATTCAGCCATGAAGAGAAATGAAGTTTTTTAAAATTAATTTTAATTGTGCTTTAAGTGAAAGTTTACAAATCAAGTCAGACTCTCATACAAAAATTTATACACACCTTGCTATACACTCCTAATTGCTCTCCCCCTGAGACAGCACACTTCTTCCCTCCTCTCTCTCTGCTCATGTCCATTCGGATAGCTTCTGGCCCCCTCTGCCCTTTCATATCCCCTCCAGGCAGAAGATGCCAACACAGTCTCGTGTGTCTACTTGATCCAAGAAGCCCATTCTTCACCAGTATCATTTGCCATCCCATATTCCAGGACAATCCCTGTCTGAAGAGTTGGCCCCTGGAATCGTTCCTGTCTTGGGCTAACAGAAGGTCTGGGGATCATGATCTCCAGGGTCCTTCTGGTCCCAGTCTGACCATTAATTCTGGTCTTTTAATGAGAATTTGGGGTCTGCATCCTGCTGCTCTCCTGCTCCCTTAGGGGTTCTCTGTTGTGTTCCCTGTCAGGGTAGTAGAAATGAAGTTTTGATACATGCTACTACATAAATGAACCTTGAAACATTATTTTGAGTGAAATAAGTCAGACAGAAAAGGACAAATACTGTATTATTCCACTGATATAAAATTTGTAGACTAGGTAAATGCATAGCAACAAAAGTAGTGGTTATCAGGGACAATGGGCAGGGAGAAATGGGGAGTTATTGCTTAATGGGTACTCAATTTCTATTTGAGGTGATGAAAAACTTTTAGAAATATATAGTGGTAATGATTATACAACACTGTAAAAGTAATGACACTGATTTATACACTTAAAAATGGTTAAAATGGAGAATTATATGTTATATATATTCCACTACAATACAATTCTTTTAACTTGCTGAAGAGTTAGATGTCAGCCACCAGCCCTTCTGGTTGATGCAGCCCCTCTGTGAGCAGTTAGAAGAGAAAAACAAGAGTGAATCAAAACATCACACAGACTTCACATTCTTGAAATGGGAAGACTTTGAAATTTCCAAATAATTCTTATTTATTAAAAAACGAACTACGGGAGGCAGAGCCAAGATGGCTGACTAGGTACAAGCTACCTCGGATCCCTCTTGCAACAAAGACTCAGAAAAACAAGTGAATCGATCACATACATGACAATCTACGAACCCTGACCATCAAACACAGATCTAAAGAGTTGACCTGAGTGACAGAGACTGAGAACGAACAACCACGGGGAAGCAGCGACGGTTTTCAGAGCCTGGAGCCAGCGTCCCAGTCAGGAAACCTTGGTGCCAGGCTTTGGACTGGGCGCAGGGGAGCTGAGCACGGCATCCTGAGACAGCACAAACACGGGACGTGGCCCTACCCCCGAGAAGTGACCTCAGGGGAAGCCCAGCCAGTGCACGCAGATAGCGCAGCGACACAGCTGACAGAAGGAGAAGTCACCAGGAGGCAGCAACTGGTTTTGGAGCTGGGAGTGTGGCGTCCCAGCCGGGGAACCTTGGCGCTGGGCTTTGGACTGGGAGCAGAGGAACTAACCACGGCTTCTGAGACAGTGCAAGCACGGGACGCAGGCCTGACCCTCGGGGGCAATCTCTACCCAGCCAGCGCACACAGTCAATGCGCCCCTTGGGAATCTAAGATAGAACAGTCATCCCAAGCAAGATAAGTAACTTTGTCTATATTCTGGAGTGCTACTCTCTCCTATTTATCTGAACCCTCCCCTCCCCTTCCCAGGCAGCTTCATTAACATTGGAATTTCCTGAGCCAGAGAGTGAACTGCGCTGCGATTTTTCTTTCTTTCTTTCTTATTTATTTATTTATTTATTTTGGTCTTTTCCTAATCCATTCTCCTGGCCTGAGAGAAACAGCTACTAAAAACCCAGGGACCAAAAATCCTTCCCTAATTGGGCTAAAAACACAGAACCAGCTCCAGCCAAGCATATGTGATCCACAGTCTTGGGCTTTCATCCCCACAGGGAACAAGGTGGCTATTATAATGCAAAGGCAATTCTGATAGGGATCTGACAGTAATTGTTTTAGCGGATTACTGGAAAGACAAGTTTCCCAGGTCCAATATCTCTGCGTATTCAACAGAGCCCTCACTGACCCACAACAGGGAACTGAGGGCTGAAGCTCCCCCCAGACCACCTAGCCTCCTGCCTTAGGGGTCTAAGGAGGGTGACATCTACCAATCTGTAGAGGTACTTGCATTGGGGGCCTAAGGTACAGCTGCAGAGCCCACCCACCAAAGTGCTTTAGGAATAGAGACACACCTACCTCACTGGCACTTGGGGGAAGCCTGTCAGCATCCTGCCCCCCCTGGAGTGTGAACCCCTGCTGCTACTAGAATCTGGTGCACACAACTATCACCACTACTTCTCTAGGTGGATAGGTGACAGTCTGCACCACACACTTGATGACCCAAAGTCAGATTCTACTTGAGAATAGTGAATGGACTCTTAGGCTTATATATCTGGTAACAGCCCAAACCAGCTGGTAATAGGACATAAGTGAGTCAAGGGCTACAACAATCAAGACAGCACAATCTAGTAGCCCATCTACGTACATTGAAAGAAAACAAAACAAGATAAGACTCAGTGAGCAAATATAGAATAAATCACTACAATATCTTAGTGATGGCTCGGAGACAGCAGTCGATATCAAACCACATAAAGAAGCAGACCATGATTGCTCCTACAACTCCCCAAACTAAAGAATCGAAATCTTTCCCAAATGAAGATACAATCCTGGAATTGCCAGATGCAGAATATAAAAAACTAATTTACAGAATGCTTCAAGACATCAGGGATGACCTCAGAAATGAAATAAGGCAATCTACAGAAAAAGCCAAGAAACACACTGATAAAGCAGTTGGAGAACTCAAAAAGATTATTCAAGAACACAGTGGAAAAATGAATAAGTTGCAAGAATCCATAGAGAGACAGCATTCAGAAATCCAAAAGATTAACAATAAAATTACAGAAAAGACAACGCAATAGGAAGTCAGAGGAGCAGACTCGAGCAATTGGAATGCAGGATGGGAGATCTGGAAGACCAGGGAATTGACACCAATATAGCCGAAAAAAAATCAAATAAAAGAATTTAAAAAAATGAAGAAGCCCTAAGAATCATGTGGGACTCTATCAAGAAGAATAACTTGTGTGTGATTGGAGTCCCAGAACAGGGAGGGATAACAGAAAACACAGAGAGAATAGTTGAAGATCTGTTGGCAGAAAACTTCCCTGACATCATGAAAGACGAAAGGATACCTATCCAAGATGCTCATCGAACCCCATTTAAGATTGATCCAAAAAGAAAAATACCAAGACATATTATCATCAAACTTGCCAAAACCAAACATTAAGAGAAAATTTTAAAAGCAGCCAGGGATAAAAGAAAGGTCTCGTACAAAGGAGAATCAATAAGAATAAGTTCAGACTACTCAGCAGAAACCATGCAGTCAAGAAGGCAATGAGATGACATATATAGAGCACTGAAGGAGAAAAACTGCCAGCCAAGGATCATATATCCAGCAAAACTCTTTCTAAAATACGAAGGCGAAATTAAAACATTTACAGATAAACACAAGCTTAGAGAATCTGCAAAAACCAAACCAAAGCTACAAGAAATACTAAAGGAAATTGTTTGGTCAAAAAACCGATAATATCAGATACCAGCACAACACTAGGTCACAGAACAGAGCATCCTGATATCAACTCAATTAGGGAAATCACAAAAACAAATTAACATTAACTTTAAAAAGAAAAAGAAAAAAACGCTCAAAACAGGGAATCATTGAAGTCAATATGTAAAACATCACAATAATCAAAAAGAGGGACTAAATACAGGTGGCACAGAACTGCCATATGGAGAGGGATACAAGGCGATACAGGACAATACAAGTTAGGTTTTTACTTAGAAAAATAGGGGTAAATATTAAGGTAACCATAAAGAGGTATAACAACTCCATAACTCAAAATAAAAACCAAGAAAAACATAACAACTCAGCAAACATAAAGTCAAATTCTATGAAAATGAACACGCAATTTACAAAGAAAAACGTCTCAGCACAAAAAAGTAAGTGGAAAAATGAAATTGTCAACAACACACATAAAAAGACATCAAAATGACAGCACTAAACACACATCTATAATTACGCTGAATGTAAATGGACTAAATGCATCAATAAAGAGACAGAGAGTCTCAGACTGGATAAAGAAACACGATCCGTCTATATGCTGCCTACAAGAGACACACCTTAGACTTAGAGATACAAACAAACTAAAACTCAAAGGATGGAAAAAAATATATCAAGCAAACAATAAGCAAAAAAGAGAAGGAGTAGCAATATTAATTTCTGACAAAATAGACTTTAAAGTTAAATCCACCACAAAGGATAAAGAAGGACACTACATAATGATTAAAGGGACAATTGACCAGGAAGATATAACCATATTAAATATTTATGCACCCAATGACAGGGCTGCAAGATACATAAAACAAACTTTAACAGAACTGAGAAGTGAGATAGACACCTCCACAATTATAGTAGGAGACTTCAACACACCACTTTCGGAGAAGGACAGGACATCCACTAAGAAGCTCAGTAGAGACAAGGAAGACCTAATTGCTACAATCAACCAACTTGACCTCATTGACTTATACAGAACACTCCACCCAACTGCTGCAAAGTATATTTTTTTTTCTAGCACACATGGAACATTCTCTAGAATAGACCACATATTAGGTCATAAAACAAACCTTTGCAGAATCCAAAACACTGAAATATTACAAAGCACCTTCTCAGACCTTAAGGCCATAAAAGTGGAAATCAATAACAGAAAAATTAGGGAAAAGAAATCAAATACTTGGAAACTGAACAATACACTGCTGAAAAAAGACTGGGTTATAGAAGACATTAAGAAGGGAATAAAGAAGTTCATAAAAGGCAACAAGAATGGAAACACTTCCTATCAAAACCTCTGGGACACAGCAAAAGCAGTGCTCAGAGGTCAATTTATATCGATAAATGCACACATACAAAAAGAAGAAAGAGCCAAAATCAGAGAACTGTCCCTACAACTTGAACAAATAGAGAGCAACAAAAGAAACCCACAGGTACCAGAAGAAAACAAATAATAAAAATTAGAGCTGAACTAAATGAATTAGAGAACAGAAAAACAATTGAAAGAATTAACAAAGCCAAAAGCTGGTTCTTTGAAAAAATTAACGAAATTGATAAACCATTGGCCAGACTGACTAAAGAAATACAGGAAAGGAAACAAATACCCGAATAAGAAACGATATGGGCCACATCACAACAGACCCAACTGAAATTAAAAGAATCATATCAGATTATTACGAAAAACGGTACTCTAACAAATTTGCAAACCAAGAAGAAATGGATAAATTCCTAGAAAAACACTACCTACCTATACTAACACAATCAGAAGTACAACAACTAAATAGACCCATAACAAAAAAAGAGATTGAAACGGTAATCAAAAAACTCCCAACAAAAAAAAGCCCTGGCCCGGACAGCTTTACTGCAGAGTTCTACCAAACTTTCAGAGAAGAGTTAACACCACTACTACTGAAGGTATTTCAAAGCATAGAAAATGATGGAATACTACCTAACTCATTCTGTGAAGCCACCATATCCCTGATACCAAAACCAAGTAAAGACATCACAAAAAAAGAAAATTACAGACCTATATCCCTCATGAACATAGATGCAAAAATCCTCAACAAAATTCTAGCCAATAGAATTCAACAACATATCAAAAAAATAATCCACCACAACCAAGTGGGATTTATACCAGGTATGCATTTTTTTTTCATGCAAGGCTTTTTTAATATTAGAAAAACCATTAATGTAATCCACCATATAAATAAAACAGAAGACAGAAACCACATTATCTTATCGATTGATGCAGAAAAGGCATTTGACAAAGTCCAACACCCATTTATGATAAAAACTCTCACCAAAATAGGAACTGAAGGAAAATTCCTCAACCTAATAAAGGGCATCTATACAAAGCCAACAGCCAACATCACTCTAAATGGAGAGAGCCTGAAAGCATTTCCCTTGAGAACGGGAACCAGACAAGGATGCCCTTTATCACCACTCTTATTCAACATTGTGCTAGAGGTCCTAGCCAGAGCAATTAGGCTAGACAAAGAAATAAAGGGCGCCTGGACTGGCAAGGAGGAAGTAAAATTATCTCTATTTGCAGATGACATGATCTTATACAGAGAAAAACCTAAGGAATCCTCCAGAAAACTACTGAAACTAATAGAAGAGTTTGGCAGAGTCTCAGGTTATAAGATAAACATACAAAAATCTCTTGGATTCCTCTACATCAACAAAAGGAACGTCGAAGAGGAAATCACCAAATCAATACCATTCACAGTAGCCCCGAAGAAGATAAAATACTTAGGAATTAATCTTACCAAAGATGTAAAAGACCTATACAAAGAAAACTACAAAGTACTACTGCAAGAAACTAAAAAGGACTTACTTAAGTGGAAAAAACATACCTTGCTCATGGATAGGAAGACTTAACACAGTAAAAATGTCTATTCTACCAAAAGCCATCTATACATACAATGCACTTCCGATCCAAATTCCAACGACATTTTTTAATGTGATGGAGAAACAAATCACCAACTTCATGTGGAAGGGAAAGAAGCCTTGGATAAGTAAAGCATTACTGAGAAAGAAGAAGAAAGTGGGAGGCCTCACTCTACCTGATTTTAGAACCTATTATACAGCCACAGTAGTCAAAACAGCCTGGTACTGGTACAACAACAGGCACATAGACCAATGGAACAGAATTGAGAACCCAGATATAAATCCATCCACAAATGAGCACCTGATATTTGACAAAGGCCCAGTGTCAGTTAATTGGGGAAAAGACAGTCTTTTTAACAAATGGTGCTGGCATAACTGGATATCCACTTGCAAAAAAATGAAACAGGACCCATACCTCACACCATGCACAAAAACTAACTCCAAGTGGATCAAAGACCTAAACATAAAGACTAAAACGATAAAGATCATTTTAGAAGAAAAAATAGGGACAACGTTAGGAGCCCTAATACAAGGCATAAACAGAATACAAAACATTACCAAAAATGACAAAGAGAAACCAGATAACTGGGAGCTCCTGAAAATCAAACACCTATGCTCATCTAAAGACTTCACCAAAAGAGTAAAAAGACCACCTACAGATTGGGAAAGAATTTTCAGCTATGACATCTCTGACCAGCGCCTTAGTTCTAAAATCTATATGATTCTGTTAAAACTCAACCACAAAAAGACAAACAACCCAATCAAGAAGTGGGCAAAGGATATGAACACACACTTCACTAAAGAAGATATTCAGGCAGCTAACAGATACATGAGAAAATGCTCTCGATCATTATCCATTAGAGAAATGCAAATTAAAACTACGATGAGATTCCATCTCCAACAAGGCTGGCATTAATCCAAAAAACACAAAATAATAAATGTTGGAGAGGCTGCGGAGAGACTGGAACTCTTATACACTGCTGGTGGGAATATAAAATGGTAAAACCACTTTGGAAATCTATCTGGCTTTTTCTTAAAAAGTTAGAAATAGAACTACCATACAACCCAGAAATCCCACTCCTCGGAATATACCCTAGAGAAATAAGAGCCTTCACATGAACAGATATATGCACACCCATGTTTATTGCAGCTCTGTTTACAATAGCAAAAAGCTGGAAGCAACCAAGGTGTCCATCAACAGATGAATGGTTAAATAAATTGTGGTATATTCACACAACAGAATACTACGCATCCATAAAGAACAGTGATGAATCTCTGAAACATTTCATAACGTGGAGGAACCTGGAAGGCATTATGCTGAGTGAAATTAGTCAGAGGCAAAAGGACAAATATTGTATAAGACCGCTATTATAAGTTCTTGAGAAATAGTATAAATTGAGAAGAACACATACTTTTGTGGTTGGGGGGGAGGGAGGGTGGGAGAGGGTTATTTACTGATTAGTTAGTAGATAAGAACTACTTTAGGTGAAGGGAAGGACAATACTCAATACACAGAAGGTCAGCTCAACTGGACTGGACTGGACCAAAAGCAAAGACGTTTCCGGGATAAACTGAATGCTTCAAAGGTCAGCGGAGCAAGGGCAGGGGTTCGGGGACTATGGCTTAAGGGGACTTCTAAGTCAATTGGCAAAATAATTCTATTATGAAAACATTCTGCATCCCACTTTGAAATGTGGCTTCTGGGGTCCTAAAGCTAACAAGCGGCCATCTAAGATGCATCAACTGGTCTCAACCCACCTGGATCAAAGGAGAATGAAGAACATCAAGGTCACACGATAACTAAGAGCCCAAGAGACAGAAAGGGCCACATGAACCAGAGACTTACATCATCCTGAGACCAGAAGAACTAGATGGTGCCCGGCCACAACCAATGACTGCCCTGACAGGGAGCACAAGAGAGAACCCCTGAGGGAGCAGGAGATCAGTGGGATGCAGACCCCAAATTCTCATAAAAAGACCAGACTTAATGGTCTGATTGAGACTAGAGGAATCCCAGCAGTCATGGTCCTCAAACCTTCTGTTGGCCCAGGACAGGAACTATTCCCGAAGACAACTCATCAGACATGGAAGGAACTGGACAATGGTTTGGAGAGAGATGCTGATGAAGAGTGAGCTACTTGTATCAGGTGGACACTGGAGACTGTGTTGGCATCTCCTGTCTGGAGGGGAGATAGGAGGGTAGAGAGGGTTGGAAGCTGCCAAAATTGTCACGAAAAGAGAGACTGGAAGAGCTGACTCATTAGGGGGAGAGTAAGTGGGAGTATGGAGTAAGGTGTATGTAAGTTTATATGTGACAGACTGACTTGATTTGTAAATGTTCACTTAAAGGTCGATAAAAATTATTTAAAAAAAACGAACTATGAAGTGAGTTGAAACTCTATGCAGGGTCTTTAATAACCCCTCTGGATTACGTCTCCCCAAAATGTGTGTCAACTTGGCTAGTCCATGATTCCCAGTGTTGTATGACTGTCCACCATTTTGTCATCTGATGTGATTTTCCTATGTGTTATAAATCCTACCTCTATGATGTTAATGAGGCAGGATTAGCAGCAGTTATGTTAATGAGGCAGGACTCAATCTATAAGATTAGGCTGTGTCTTAAGTCAATCTCTTTTGAGATATAAAAGAGAGAAACAGGCAGGCAGACAAGAGGAACTCATACCACCAAGAAACAAGAGCCAGGACAGTAGTGTGTCCTTTGGACCTGAGGTCCCTGCATTAAGAAGCTCCTTGACTGGGGGAGATTGATGATAAGGACCTTTCCCCCGATCTGACAGAGACAGAAAGCCTTCCCCTGGAGCTGGCACCCTGTATTCAGACTTCTAGGCTCCTAGACTGTGAGAGAATAAATTTCTTATTGTTAAAGCCTTCCACTTGTGATATTTCTATTATAGCAGGGCTAGATAACTAAGACAACCTCTCACAGCCTTCCCCACACACATTCAATGACAACCAGTAACAGAACAAAGATGGCTCTGAGAGTCGAAGACTTCTCTGATTGTTGTAGGCTGGATTAGATCTCTAAGGCCACAGCATATAAAGTGTATTTAGGAGAAAGAGGATCAGAGGCCAGCGTAAATCCTTCCCAACCAGTGACTCAGAATGGTTAGAGGTGTGGAAAGTCGTTTATCTCCTTAGGTCTTGCAGCAGCCAGGAAGGGCCTAACATAGCCAGAGCCGTAGCTCACCCCCTCTGGCCTACAGAGCCTTGCCCATATCTCCAGGTTTATATGATATGATCATTGACTTTGTAGGTCAATATATGAGGACATTTGGGAGGTACAGTTTTTCTTGCCCCCTCCTCCATCTCCACTGAGGTCTGACCCAGTTGCCAGACACCAAGGAGGTTCTGTGCAGAACGCTCACCTCCAGGCTCTGTCATCTGTTTTGGCAACAGAGTCTTGGCAATGTGAGTGACTCAGCAATGGCCTCAGGAGTCAAGGAGTGTGTGCTGATGGCCTTAATGCTCTGCACGATGCTGATCATGAAAGTCCTGGGCCAGGTGGAGGCAGCACTGCCAAGGGGCCTTACACCAGGCCCTGGGCCCCAAGGCATGCTGTTGGAGATGGTGATTTTTATAGTTCTAGTGGGATTTTTTATTGTTAAATCTTTTTATTACTACGCAAGGAGAGACAAAAACTGGTCACTGAAATTTCTGCCCTTTTGGACAGAAGACATCAAATTGTTTGTTTTGCCACATTGAAGGAATATTTGGAGATCTTAAATCAACTATACTAGAAGCCAAACTTGAGAATGAGCTATCAGAAACAGTAAACATGGAGACCATGAATAAGGAACTGGAAAACTACAAGTTTTACTTAGACTCAAAATAAATACTTATAGAAAAGTGTGGAAAGAAGAGAAAACTAACTTTATGACAAATTAGGCTCATGGGTAGCATTACAAGCCACACTAAATCCTTAGAAGATGCATCAAGCAAATCTAACATCAAGGAGCTACAACGAAAATATCATTGAGAACCCACCAGAGGAATGGAGAACACCTTCAGACAGCACTAAGAGAAGGTTTGAAGGAAAATTCCAACCTTTAGAGAAGCATAAAGCTGTTCTCACAAGGATCTAAAAATGGAAGGAAAAAGTGGCCAAATTTATTAAAGAGAAAAAAGTATCTCAGAAAACACTAAACTGCTTATGGAGTAAGTTCTTAATAAAAAAGAGAATAAGATTAAGCCTCTAGGTGAACAATTTCAAAAATGAGTGGTTGGGCTGTTGCTCTTAGGGAAGACAATATGGATCAATGCAATGTGAGGCTGGATGTATCAAAGACATCAGAAAATGGAGGGAGCATGTTTCCAAAAGAGTGTTGATTTGTTCAGCTGAGTTAACATCTATTTACAAATTCTCAAAGATAAAAAACGAATGCGCGTTCTGCATCCCACTTTGAAATGTGGCTTCTGGGGTCCTAAATGCTAACAAGCGGCCATCTAAGATGCATCAATTGGTCTCAAACCACCTGGATCAAAGGAGAATGAAGAACATCAAGGTCACACAATAACTATGAGCCCAAGAGACAGAAAGGGCCACATGAACCAGAGACTTACATCATCCTGAGACCAGAAGAACTAGATGGTGCCCGGCCACAACCAATGACTGCCCTGACAGGGAGCACAAGAGAGAACCCCTGAGGGAGCAGGAGATCAGTGGGATGCAGACCCCAAATTCTCATAAAAAGACCAGACTTAATGGTCTGATTGAGACTAGAGGAATCCCAGCAGTCATGGTCCCCAAACCTTCTGTTGGCCCAGGACAGGAACCATTCCCAAAGACAACTCATCAGACATGGAAGGGACTGGACAATGGGTTGGAGAGAGATGCTGATGAAGAGTGAGCTACTTGTATCAGGTGGACACTTGAGACTGTGTTGGCATCTCCTGTCTAGAGGGGAGATGGGAGGGTAGAGAGGGTTAGAAACTGACAAAATTGTCACGAAAAGAGAGACTGGAAGAGCTGACTCATTAGGGGGAGAGTAAGTGGGAGTATGGAGTAAGGTGTATATAAGCTTATATGTGACAGACTGACTTGATTTGTAAATGTTCACCTAAAGCTCAAAAAATTATTATAAAAAAAAAGTACAAGAAATTAATCAAAGAAGCTAAAATAATACTACACTTAAAAATCACATCAAAAATCTTCAAACTGAGAAAGCTTTCCTCCAATCAGAAAATGCCCAGTTAGAAACTCAGGAGCAAAAAAGCTCCAGCAGAAACCTGAAGTATTTCCTGAACTGGAACGAGAAAGACAAAAAATTTCTATTTAAAAACAAAATTTTTTAATTCAATATGCAATTTAGAGAGAATATACCCTGTAAAGATAGAGGAGAAACTTCTCAAAGCAGATAAAAACATCACTAATGCTTGTAAAGAGTTGCATGCTTATAAAATTGAAGCAGAAATTATTTCAGAAAAATCAACAACAAAAAACCTGAGTATTACCAAAGGCTTCTTGAAGACCAAGACAGAAGACAGTGTGATATTTGGATAAGAGCTCTGTCAACTGAAAGAAACCTCGACAACTTAAGAAAAGCAAATGTATACATGCCACAAAAATTGGTGAAGAAAAGGCAATTTCAAAATGGTAGGAACTCCTTGGTTTTCTATGTGCCCCATGCCCTACCTGGCTTGTTATGGCAGCCCACATTCCCAGAAAGGATCTTGGTCTCTGCCTCCAGAGGGAGCAGAGCCCGTTGCCTTTGAGCTGATTCGGACTCATAGCAACCCTACAGAACAGAGTAGAACTGCCCAACAGGGTTTCCCAGGCTGTAATCTTTATGTAAACAGACTGCCACATCTTTCTCCTGGTGGGTTGGTGGGTTCAAACTGCTAATCTTTTGGTTAGCAGCCAAGTGCTTAACCACTGTAACACCAGGGCTCCTCAGAGGGAGCAGAACAGACTTTATTTACAAATTATGTGTCTGTTCTAATCTGTCTGGGGCTACCTGAAGGACTGAAGCAAGTCGATTGTCTCTGTTTGGCCTATCTCAGAGTTCACACGGGGCAGAAAAGCAGCTGGCAATGCTCCAAAACTCTAACCATCTGTATCTGCCTGGGTCTGAGCACAGAATAGGAGCCTAAGGACCGGGGAGGAGAAGCCTGGGAGAGATTTTCTTTGGGAAATTAGGACATTCAAAAGCACTGTGTATGAAGGAGGATTGACAGCGCCACATACAGGTCCAGGGCAAGACCTATACTCAGAAAATATCTGAGAATAAGTTTTCACCTTGGGCTGATCCTTAGACTTAGAGTAAGCTTGGATAAGTGCTGAAGAAGTGCACCAGTGCAACATAGCCAATCTGCAAAGCCCGGGAGAGGTGTTCCCCCCGCCAACTGAAGTTTAAGGAAATCTCTGTCAAAACACTAGCTGAACACAAGCTAAGTGTTATGGATTGAATTGTGTCCCCCAAAATTTATATGTTGTAAATCCTAACCCCTATACTGTGGTTGTAATTCCATTTGGAAATAGGATTTTCTTTATGTTAATAAGGCCATATCCGAGTAGCGTGTGTCTTAAGCCAATCACTTTTTAGATATAAAAGAGCAGAACAGACACAGAAGCAAGCAAGGAAAAATAGAGGAAGATTGATGCTATGTGGAAATCACCAAGGAACCAAGGAACAGAAATTGAAAAGAGACAAGGACTTTCCCCAAGAGCCAACAGAGAAATAAAGACTTCCTTTAGAGCCAGTGCCCCAAATTCAAAATCCTAGACTCCTAACTGTGAGAAAATAAATTTCTGTTTTTCAAAACCATCCATTTGTGGCATTTCTACTATAGAAGCACTAAAAAACTAAGACACTGCAGAATGGAGACATCAGTTTCCAAATACGAACAGGAAGGCAGTCTGTGAAAAAACAGTAAAGGAAGTCACCTAACAAATGAACTACTACGGCCTTCAACGAACAAACAAAAAACAGCAAACTCTGGGAAAGGGAGAGATTCTGATTTCAAAGTTATCACATTATAATACTAAAACGTCCAGTTTTCCATAAAAAATAGCAAAGCATACAGAGAAAGAGTAAGGATGGCTCGTTCAAAAGAATACAATAAAGTGACAGAAACCATCCCTGTGGAACAACAGATAATGGACTCACTAGACAAAGACTTGAAGAAAATTGTATTAAATATGTTCAAAGAGCTAGAGGAAAACACAGAAAAAGAACTTAAGAAAATCAGGAAAACCAATAAAGAGAGAGAAATTACGAAAAAGGAACCAAACAGAAAAATGGAGCTGAAAAGTACAGTAACTAAAAGGAAAAATTCACTGGAGGAATCAACAACAGATTTGAGGAGTCTGAAGAAAGCACTAGTAAATTTGAAGATAGGACAATTGAAATTTTTGAGTCTGAGGAGAAAAGAGAAAAAGAATGTAGAAAACTTAACAGAACCTAACTACTGCTCCACCAGGGCTCTGTTGTTATGTCCTACATTATTTAAAAGATAAATGCATGAAAATAATTATAAATTTTTGTTATTGGGCACAAAACGAATTTGTGACAACAGCAACATAAAAGGGGAGCAGCATGTCATAGGATAGGGTTTTCGTATGCTATTATAGCTAAAACCAAACCAAACCCATTGCCATTGAGTTGATTCTGACTCACAGCAACCCTACAGGACACAGTAGTACTGCTCCATAGGGTTTCCAAGGAGACTAGGTGGATTTGAACTGCTGACATTTTGGACAACAGCCATAGCTCTTAACCACTGCATCACCAGGGCTCATCAATTCAAAACACATTGTTATAAATTTAGTATGTCAAGTGTAATTCCCACGTAACCACAAAGAAAACATCAAAAATATACACAAAAGGAAATGACAAAAAAAAACCAAAATGATTCACTACAAAAAATCACCTAAACACAAAAGTAGACAATTTTGGAAGAAATGAGGAGCAAGAAAGATATAAGACACAGAGAAAACAAATAGCAAAATGGCAAAAGGAATTCTGTACTTATTGGTAATTACTTTAAATGTAAACTGATTAAATTCTCCAATCAAAAAGTCTGAGATTGGTAGAATGGATAAGAAATCATCACCCAACTATATGCTGTTTACAAGAGACTCACTTTATATCCAAAGACACAATTGTGTTGAAAGTAAAAGGATGGAAAAAAGGATTCCATGCAAATACTAACCAATAGGCAGCTGGGGGCTCAATTAATAGAAGAAAAAGTAGACTTTAAATGACAATCTGTTACGAGACAAAGAAAGACACTACGTAATGACAAAAAAAACAATCAATCAAGAAGATATTACAATCATATACTTGTGCCTACAATCAGAGTCACAAGTATATGATGAAAATATTGATAGAATTAAAGGGCAAAATAGACAGCTCTGTAATAACAGTTGAAGTCTTCCATATACCACTTTCAGTAAGGAACTAAAAAAAAATTGAAGTCTTCCATATACCACTTTCAGTAAGGAACCAGAGGGCTCAAAAAACATTATAAACCAACTAGACCTAACGTAAACCACACATCTGTCACTTTGCTGTACTATGGTGGCTTGCATGTTGCTAGGATGCCACCAGTATTTCAAATACCAACAGGGTCACCCAAGGTGGACAGGTTTCAGCAGAGCTTCCAGACTAGGACAGGCTAGGAAGAAGGACTTGGCAGTCTACTTCTGAGAAAACTGGCCAGTGTAAACCTTATGAATAGCAGCAGAACATCGTCTGATATAGTACCAGAAGATAAGCCCCTCTGCTTAGAAGGCATTCAAAATACTACTGGGGAATAGCTGCCTCCTCAAAGTAGGGTTGACCTTAATGACGTGGATGGAGTCAAGCTTTTGGCACTTGCATTTGCTGATGTGGCATGACTCAAAATGTGAAGAAACAGCTGCAAGCATCCATTAATAATTGGAACATGAATGTATCTAGGAAAATTGGAAGTCATCAAAAATGAAAAGAAGTGCATAAAGATTGATATCCTAGATATTAGTGAGCTGAAATGGACTGGTATTGGCCATTTTGAACTGGACAATCATATGTTCTACCATGCCAGAAATGACAAATTGAAGATAAATCATGTCATAAAACATTCATTGTAAAAATAAAAACTCAAGATCTATCCTGAAGTACAGTGCTGTCAGTGATAGCATAATATCCTTACACCTACGAGGGAGACCAGTTAATAGACTATTATTCAAATTTACGCACCAAGCACAAATAACAAAAACGAGGAAATTGAAGATATTTACCAACTTCTACAGTCTGATATTGATCAAACACGCAATCAAGGTGCATTGATAATTACTGGTGATTAGAATATGAAAACAGGAAACGAAGAAGTGTCTGGTTGCTTTAGTCCAGTTGTGCTGACTTCCCCTGTATTTTGTGCTGTCCTTCCCTTTACCTAAGATTAAATGATAGAATTCTGGAAGACCAACAACTTATTCGTTGCTAATACCTTTTTTTGACAACATAAATGGCAACTATGCTGAGCAAATAATTGAAGAAGCTGGACTATATGAAAAATGTGGCATCAGCATTGGTGGAAGACTCATTAACAACCTGCTATATGCAGATGACACAATCATGTTTGCTGAAAGTGAAAAGGACTTGAAGCACTTACTGACGAAGATCAAAGGCTACAGCCTTCAATATGGATTACACCTCAACATAAAGAAAACAAAAATCCTCACAACTGGACCAATAAGCAACATCACAGTAAATGGAGAAAGGATTGAAGTTGTCAAGGATTTCATTGCACTTGGATCCACAATCAACGCCCATGGAAGCAGCAGGTTCTCAACACAGGGACCCTGGGTCCAAAAGACATGCTCTGCTCTCATCTCTTCTTTCTGGTGGTACTGAGGTCCCCCTTTCCCACCTCTGGGATGGGTCATTTTAAGCCTAGCAGCATGGCAAAACCGACCAATCCCCTTGTTAGAGTTACATACACTTTGTTCTTATTTGTATGGTTCTGCACCCACAAGGGTTCCATTCACCTTATCTGCACACTTAGCAGGTTGCCTGCGGCCTGATGGATGGCTTTTGTGTGGTCTGCCTTGCCGTAGTCTTGTAACTCTCAGTCAAGTGATTGAGTGGGACTGTGTAGGTAGGGTAATTGTGGCCCACCGAGGGGATCTGTCAGTTTTGCCATCCTGCTGGGCTTGAAATGGGCTATCCCAGAGGTGGGAAAGAGAAGATTCCACTACCACCAAGGAAGAAGAGCCAGGGAGATGTATGCCCATGAGCATGGCTAGGAAGAAGTTGTCTTGATGGAAGAACTGTATCCTGAGTGTTCCTGAACATGAACTGTAATGTGTTACTTCCCTAATAAACCCCATAAGGGTGAGTATTGTCTGTGAGTTCTGTGTGGCCATTGCAATGAATTATCAAACCCAGCAGAGAAGTAGAGTGAAGTGGGAAGGACGGTTGGTGTCAGAATTGGTAAAGTTGGTGGACAGAGGAGGCATACGTGAGCTCTGCCTCATAAGAATCAGCCTTGGGCAATAGATCCTTTTTTTTTTTTTTTTGTAATTTAGGTGAAAGTTTACAGCTCAAGTTAATTTCTCATACAAAAATTTATACACATATTGTTATGTGACACTAGTTGCAATCCCTATAATGTGACAGTACACTCCCCTTTCCACACCGGGTTTCCTGTGTCCCTCCAACCAGATCCTGTCTCTTCCTGCTTTCTCACCCTGCCTCTGCACAGGAGCCATCCATTTGGTATCATTATCTGCTTGAACCAAGAAGCACGCTCTTCACGAGTATTACTTTATGTTTTATAGTCCAGTCTAATCTTTACCTGAAGAGTGGGTTTCAGGAATGGTTTTAGTTCTGGGTTAACAGAGAGTCCGGGGGCCATGGCTTCAGGGATTCCTCCAGTCTCAGTCAGAGCATGTAGTCTTTTCACATGAATTTGAGTTCTGCTCGACACTTTTCTCCTGCTCCATGAGACTCTGTTGTGTTCCCTGTCAGGGCAGTCATTGGTGGTAGCTGGGCACCAACTAGTGTTTCTGGTCTCAGGCTGTTGGAATCTCTGGTTTATGTGGCCCTTTTGTCTCTTGGGCTAATATCTTCCTTGCACCTTTGGTGTTCTTCATCTTCCTTTGTTCCAAGTGACTTGGGACCAGTTGATGCATCTTAGATGGCCACTTGCAAGCTTTTAAGACCCCACATGCCACTTGCCAAAGTGGGATGTAGAACGTTTTCTTAAACTTTGTTATGCTAGTTGACCCAGATGTCCCCTGAAACCCTAGTCCTCAGATCCCAGCACCAGCTACTCTGTCCCTCAAAGAGTTTGGTTGTATTCAGGAAACTTCTTAGCTTTTTCCTTAGTCCAGTTGTGCTGACTTCCCCTGTATTGTGTGCTGTCCTTCCCTTCACCTAAGATGATTCTTGTGTACTATCTAGTTAGTGAATACCCCTCTCCCTCCCTCCTCACCTTCATAACCATCAAAGAATTTTTTCCTTCTGTGCTTAAACATTTTCTTGGGTTCTTATCATAGTGGTCTCTCGAAATATTTGTCCTTTTGCAACTGACTCACTCAGCATAATGCCTTCCAGATTCATCTACGTTGTAAGGTATTTCGTGGATTCACCATTGTTCTTTATTATTCTGTAGCATTCCAGTGTGTGTATGTTGTTGTTGTTGTTAGGTGACGACGAGTCAGTTCCGACTCATAGTGACCCTAGGTACCACAGAACGAAACACTGCCCAGTCCTGTGCCACGCTCACAATTGTTGTTATGCTTGAGCCCATTGTTGCAACCACTGTGTCAATCCATCTCATTGGGGGTCTTCCTCTTTTCTGCTGACCCTGTACTTTACCAAGCATGATGTCCTTCTCTGGGGACTGATCCCTCCTGACAATGTGTCCAAAATATATAAGACTGAGTCTGGCCATCCTTGCTTCTAAGGAGCATTCTAGTTGTACTTCTTCAAAGACAGATTTGTTTTTTCTTTTGGCAGTATATTCAATATTCTTTGCTAACACCACAACTCAAAGGCGTCAATTCTTCTTCCACCTTCCTTATTCAGTGTCCAGCTTTTGCATGCATATAATGTGATTGAAAGTACCATGGCTTGGGTCAGGCGCACCTTAGTCTTCAAGGTGACATCTTTGCTTTCCAACACTTTAAAGAGGTCCTTTGCAGCATATCTGCCCAATGCAATGCATCTTTTGATTTCTTGACTGCTGCTTCCATAGCTGTTGATTGTGGATCCAAGTAAAATGAAATCCTTGGCAACTTCAATCTTTTCTTTGTTTATCATGATGTTGTTTATTGGTCCAGTTGTGAGGATTTTTGTTTTCTTTATGTTGAAGTACAACCCATACTGAAGGCTCTGGTCTTTGATCTTCGTAAGTGCGTGCTTCAAGTTCTCTTTGCTTTTAGCAAGCAAGGTTGTGTCATCTGCATAATGCAGGTTGTTCATGAGTCTTCCTCCAATCCTGATGCCCCATTCTTCTTCATATAGTCCAGCTTCTTGGGTTATTTGCTCAGCATACAGATTGAATAGGTACGGTGAAAGGATACATCCCTGATATACACCTTTCCTGGCTTTAAATCACACGGTATCCCCTTATTCTGTCCGAACAACTGCCTCTTGATCTATGTGCAGGTTCCTCACAAGCAGAATTAAGTATTCTGGAATTCCCATTCTTCACAGTGTTGTCTATAATTTGTTATGATCCACACAATTGAATGCCTTTGCATAGTCAATAAAACACAGGTAAACATCCTTCTGGTATTCTCTGCTTTCAGCCAGGATCCATCTGACATCAGCAATGATATCCCTGGTTCCATGTCCTCTTCTGAATCTGCCTGAATTTCTGGCAGTTCCCTGTCAATATATGGCTGCAGCTGCTTTTGAATGATCTTCAGCAAAATTTTGCTTGTATGTGACATTAATGATATTGTTTGATAATTTCTGCATTCAGTCGGATCACCTTTCTTGGCAATAGGCATAAATATGGATCTCTTCCAGTCGGTTGGCCAGGTAGCTCTCTTCCGAATTTCTTGGCATAGACTAGTGAGCACCTCCAGCACTGATACTCCTCCAATTCCTGGAGTCTTCTTTTTTGCCAATGCCGTCAGAGCAGCTTGGCATTCTTTCTTCAGCACCATCGGCTCCTGATCATATGCTACCTCCTGAAGTGGTTGAACGTCGACCAATTCTTTTCGGTATAATGGCTCTGTGTATTCTTTCCCTCTCCTTTTGATGCTTCCTGCATTGTTCAATATTTTACCCATAGAACTCTTCACTATTGCAACTTGAGGCTTGAATTTTTCTTCAGTTCTTTTGGCTTGAGAAGTGCCAATCATGTTCTTCCCTTTTGGTTTTCTACCTCCAGCTCTTTGCACATGGCTTTATAATACTTTGTCTTCTTGAGGCACCCTTTGAAATTTTTTGTTCAGTTCTTTTACTTCATCATTTCTTCCTTTTGCTTTAGCTGCTCAACATTCAAGAGCAAGTTTCAGAGTCTCTTCTGACATCTGTTTTGGTCTTTTCTTTCTTTTCTGTATTTTAATGACCTCTTGCTTTCTTCATGTATGATGTCCTTGATGTCATTCCACAGCTCGTCTGGTCTTCGGTCATTAGTGTTCAACGCATCAAATCTATTCTCGAGATGGTCTCTAAGTTCAGGTGGGATGTACTTATGGTTTTACTTTGGCTCTCGTCAACTTGTTCTAATTTTTTTCAGTTTCAACTTGAACTTGCATATGAGCAATTGATGGTCTGTTCCATGGCCGGACGCTGGCCTTCTTCTGACTGATGGTATTGAGCTTTTCCATCGTCTCTTTCCACAGATGTAGTCGATTTGATTCCCGTGTATTCCATCTGGCAAGGTCCATGTGTGTAGTCACCGTTTATGTTGGTGAAAAAAGGTATTTGCAATGAGGAAGTTGTTGGTCTTGCAAAATTCTATCATTCTATCTCCAGCATCATTTTTATCACCAAGGCCATATTTTCCAACTACTGATCCTTCTTTATTTTCATCTTTTGCATTCTAGTCACCAGTAATTATCAATGCATTCTGATTACATGTTCAATCAGTTTCAGACTGCAGAAGCTGGTAAAAATCTTCTATTTCTTCATCTTTGGCCTTAGTGATTGGTGTGTAAATTTGAATAATAGTCGTATTAACTGGTATTCCTTGTAGGTGTATGGATATTATCCCATCACTGACATCGTTGTACTTCAGGATAGATCTTGAAATGTTCTTTTTGACAGTGAATACAATGCCATTCCTCTTCAAGTTGTTCTTGGCATAGTAGACCATATGACTGTCTGATTCAAAATGACAAATACCAGTCTATTTCAGCTCACTAATGCCTCGGATATTGATGTTTAGGTGTTCCATTCCATTTTTGACAATTTCTAATTTTCCTAGATTCATACTTCGTACATTCCAGGTTCCAATTATTAATGGATGTTTGTCGCTGTTTCTTCTCATTTTGAGTCATGCCACATCTGCAAATGAAAGTCCAGAAAGCTTGACTCCATCCACATCATTAAGGTCAACTCTACTTTGAGGAGGCAGCTCCTTCCCAGTGGTTTTTTGAGCGCCTTCCAACCTGGGGGGTTCAGCTTCTGGCACTATATCAGACAATGTTATGCTGCTATTCTTAAGGTTTTCACGGGCAGAAGTAGACTGCTGGGTCCTCCTTTCTAGTCTGTCTTAGTCTGGAAGCTCAAATGAAGCCTGTCTGCCATGGGTGACCCTGCTGGTATCTGAATACTGGAGGCATAGCTTTCAGCATCACAGCAACAGTCGAGCCCCCATAGTATGACAAATTGACAGGCACATGGGGGTTGTGTGTACGTACCATAATTTGTTTATCCATTCATCTGTTGAAATGTCCTTTTTGGCAATGAATTTCAGACTGCAGGTTGTTTCTGTCTTTTTGCTATTGTGAACAGTGCTGCAATGAACATGGGTGTGCGTATATCTATCATGTGATGGCTCTTATTTCTCTAGGATATATTCCAAGGAGTGGGATTGCAGGATCATATGGTACTTCTATTTCTAGCTTTTCAAAGAAGCACCAAATGGGTTTCCAAAGCGGTTGTACCATTTTACATCCCCACCAGCAGTGCACAAGTGTTCCAGTCTCTCTACAACCCCTTCAACATTTATTATTTTGTGTTTCTTGGATTAGTGCCAGCCTTGTTGGGGTGAGATGGCAGTTTTGGGTGAGTTTGTAGTTTTGATTTGCATTTCTCTAATGGCTAATGATGAAACCCTGGTGGCATAGTGGTTAAGAGCCACGGCTACTAACTACAAGTCAGCAGTTCAAATCCACCAGGCGCTCCTTGGAAATTCTATGGGGCAGTTCTACTATGTCCTATAAGGTCGCTATGAGTAAGAATCTACTGGATGGCAATGGATTTGGTTTTGGTTTTAACGTTAATTTCACACTCAAGTAAATTTTTGCTAAAGATCATTCAAAAGGAGTAACAGAAATACATTGACAGGGAACGGTCAGAAATTCAAGCCAGATTCAGAAGAAGACATGGAACGATGGATATCATTTCCATTAGTGGCTACTAGCCAATGGATTCTAACAGAATATTAAGAGTATTATACATCATGGTCAAGTGGGATTTATCCCAGGAATGAGAGGTTGATTCAACATAAGAAACTCGATCAATGTAATATACCACATTAATAGAACAAAAGAAAAAACAATCATCTCAATTGATGCAGAGGAGGCATTTGACAAAATCCAACACCACTTTATGATAAAAATATTCAGAAAACTAGGAATAGAAGGGAAATTACTCAAGAAGATAAAGGGCATTTATGAAAAACCTACAGGTAACATCATAGTGGTGAAAGACTAAAAGCTTTTTCCCTAAGATCAGGAACTAAACAAGGATGCCCACTTTCACCACTACCATTCAAATGGCACTTCTAGTCAGAACACTTAGTCAAGAAAAAGAAGTAAAAGTTATCCAAATTAGAAAAGAAGTAAAACTACCTCTACATACAGAAGACATGATCCTATACATAGAATATCCAAAGTATCCACAGGAAAGCTACTACAACTAATAAACAAGTTTAGCAAAATTTCAGGGTAGAAGACCAACACATAAAAGTAAGTTGTATTTTTAGACAGCAGCAGTGAGCCATCTGAAAAGGAAATTAAGAAAACAAATACATTTACAATAGTATGTAAGGGTAAAATACCTAGGAATAAATTTAACCAAGAAGGTGAAAGACTTGTACACTGAAAATTATAAAACATTGCTGAAATAAATCAAAGAAGATATAAATAAATGGAAAGATAACCCATGTTAATATGGAAGGTGAAAGACTTGTACACTGAAAACTATAAAACATTTCTGTAATAAAGAAGATATGGAAAGATAGTTTATGTCAATACTGGAAGACTTAATACTGTTAAGATGTCAGTTCTACCAAAGTGACCTACAGATTTAACACAATATCTATCAAAATGCAACAGCCTTCTTTGTAAAAACTGAAATAGCCAATTCTCAGATTTATATGGAATGACAAGGGTCCCTGAAGAGCCAAAGCAATTTTGAAGAAGAACAAAGTAGGACTTACGTTTCCTGATTTAAAAACTTACTATAAGCTAAAGTAATCAAAACAGTGTACTACTATTGTAAGGAGAGACATATAGATCAATGGAATAGAACTGAGGGTCCAGAAATAAACCCAGATGTCTACGGCCAATTGAATTTCAACAAAGGTGCCAAGTACATTCAATGGGGAAAGAATACTGTCTTTAATAAATGGTGCTGGGACTACTGCATCTCCACATGCAAAAGAATGAATTTGAACTCATACCTCACTCCATATATGAAAATTAACCCCAAATGGATCAATGACCTAAAAATAAGAGATAACACCATAGAATTCTTAGAAGAAAACACAGGAGTGAAGCTTCAGGACCTTGTACTTGGTAATGGATTCTTTGATATGACACCAAAAGCACAAGCAACAAAAGACAAAGTGTATAAATCAAACTTCTTCAAAATTAAAAACTTTCATGCATCAAAGATACAACCAAGAAAGTGGAAAAACCATCAACAGAATGAGAGAGAATATTTGACAATCACATATATAATAAGGGCTTAATATCCAGAATATAAAATTTTTACAACTCAACAACAAAAAGGCAAACTGATTTAAAAATGAGCAATTACTTGAATAGACATTTCTCCAAGGAAGATATACAAATGGCCAATGAGCACACGAAAAGATGCTCAACATTATTGGTTATTAGGAAAATGCAAGTCAAAACCACAATGAGATACAACTTCACATCCACTTCATTGTTGTTAGGTGCGGTCCAGTCAGTTCTGACTCACAGTGACAACAGAACAAAACACCGCCTGGTCCTGTGTCATCCTCACAACATTGCTGTGTTTGAACCCATTGTTGCGGCCACTGTGTCCATCCATCTCATTGGGGTCTTTCGCTGGCCCTCTATTTTACCAAGCTCTCTATCTCTAGGGACTGGTCCCTCCTGATAATATGTCCAAGGTGGGAGAAGTCTTGCCATCTTGGCTTCTAAGGAACATTCTGGCTGTACTTCTTCCAAGACAGCTTTGTTCATTCTTCCGGCAGTCCGTGGTATATTCAATATTGTTCACAAACGCCATAATTCAAAGGCATCAATTCTTCCTCGGATCTACCATATTCATTGTCCAGTTTTTGCATGCATATGAGGTGATTGAAAATAACAGGGCTTGGATCAGGGACACCTTAATCCTCAAAGTGGTATCTTTCTTCTTAATACTTTAACAAGGTCTTTTGCAGCAGATTTTCCCAATGCAATAATATATCATTTGATTTCTTGACTGTTGCTTCCATGGACGTTGATTGTGGATCTAAGTAAAATGAAATCTTTGACAACTTTAATGTTTTCTCCATTTATTGTGTGTTGCTTATTGGTCCAGTTTTGAGGATTTTTGTTTTCTTTATGTTAAGGTGTAATCCATACTGAAGGCTATGGTCTTTAATGTTCATCAGTAAGTGCTTCAAGTTTCCTTCGCTTTCAGCAAGCAAGGCTGTGTCATCTGCATATCGCAGGTTGTTAATGAGTCTTCCACCAATCCTGATGCCACTTTCTTTTTCTTCATATAGTCCAGCTTCTTTGATTATTTGTTCAGCAAACAGACTGAATAAGTAAGGTTAAAGGATGTCCTGATGCACACCTTTCCTGATTTTAAACCAGGCACTATGGCTATTATTAAAAAACAAAACAAAAAAAATGGAAAATAACAAGTGCTGGTGAAGATGTGGAGAAATTGGAACTCTATGCTCTCTGTCATCTTCCCTGGAGGCTGAGCCTTAAGTTATTCAGAAAAAGGAAAGGCAAAAACACTGCACATTTGCTTTCTTGTGGTGCAACAAGCCCACTGCAGGTGCATATATTAAATTATTAGTTCTACTTTATTGGTTTATGAATCAGAGGTCAGGCCTAACTTATTGGTTTATGAATCAGAGGTCAGGTCTATATTTACAAATACATATCTGAGTCATCAGAAATTCATCACTGCAAATAGAGCTTACTGTTTCTATTCATGATTAAATACCATATAGTAGAATAATAAAGCATCATTAAATATATCATTCATTTTGTTTGATGGACTATAACACTAACTCTGTATATTTAGCCTTTATAGTTTGTTGTTCATGTTCATCTGCTTATAAATGTTAAAGAACTTACAAGTGAGAAAATCAAGAGGCCACTGGGTGGTATAGTTTGGGTTTCTTAAGCCCTAAGACGTTATAACATCCTAGACAGCAGGAGTAGAGATTGGAAAAATGTCATTCTGAAGCTGATCCATGAAGATCCAAATGACCGAGGGTGAGACACCAATGTCATTTTTCAGAAAGGCTGACAAAATAGGAGCTGAGTATATTCAGTAGCTGCCAATCATGACACTCATTATGGCTTCACGTATGTCTTTTTAAGGTTCTGATTGGAGACCAATTCTTTCAGAGTCAGGATGGGGCCAGTCGAGACAAACTGGGAACCAGAGATAAGACATGTGGGCAATGGGGTGGAGGAAGCACAGGGAATGGGCAAGCAGCAGGTGAGACGGGAAGGCCCAGTACAGTATTCAGTGTGTATTTGTGTGTGTGAGTGTGTGTGTGTGTGTGGGTGGGTGGGTGGGGAGGGGGGAGTGCATATAAAGTAAGAGAGGATGCGGATAGATCGGTGTCAATTCAAGCAATTACCTGGTGAGTACTCTGACAGCCAGGCAGTACAATGATGGTTGCAAGGCAAAGGTTGTGAACCACATTCCAGCAGCTGCTATCGTGGAGGTCTGGGATTTGGTAGTTGGGTCCCGTTGGGTTTGGGGAAGGTAGAGGGAGCCAAGTGGAAGCCCCACTTCCTGAAACTAGGGAGAGTACACTGGGAGGAATCCAAGTAAAAGTTCCAGCCTGAAAACAGTCTTGATACAAGTCCTTGAGCTATGTCCTAAGGAAATATGTCTTACATCTGGTTGACCACTGTATCAGGATAATTGGTGTACTTGCCAAAAATGCTAATTCCTAAGCCCATACATGACCTACAATTCTGGGTGTGAGGAGTGAGAGTCTATACTTTCAGCACCCTCTCTTCAAGGTGACTCTATTACATTGAAGTTTGATAATCACGGATCAAGGTGAATTCACTCTCCTTTGACAGGTGCAGGATGATCCTAAGCGACTGGAGATGCCAACCAGCTATAGCTGCGGGACAAAGAACTGGGGGGACGGGGAGTTCTTTCACTATCCAAAGCGCTGCTCAGCACTGACGACTTCACAACCCTAAGCAGAAATGCCCCCAACAGCTGTGCCAGTCCTGGGTCTCAACAGAAGTTTTGTCACTTTGTGACCAGTGGGCCCTGACAGGGCACCATTTGATCCATCCAGTGCTATGGATGACACCTGCCTCAAAATTCAGTTTCCAAAAAAAAAAAAGAAAGTATGATAATGAGTTGATGTACATATATCAGGGTTTAAAAAAGCCAGTTGCCTTCCAGTTGATTCTGACTCATGGTGACCCCATGTATGTCAGAGTTGATTTAGGAGATAATATTGGAGCCATTGTTCCTTGTCCTAGAATGTGACTCAGCTGGAGCTGGACCCACAAGGACTCAAGAACACATCAACTGGACCCTGAGTTATAGAGACTATAGCTGGAACAATCATGGAAAACATCTTTTAGGGAAACTTTCACATAAATTATAAACAGAGCACAAAAGACCCACATGCTTACCATTCTTGTCTTTTTTTATTAGCCTTTAGTGAATAGTAAGATTTGCTGGACCAGTGAAGACCCTCCTGACTGTCGTTACTGAAACCTATACTAATGATTGTTAAGAAAGATTATTCAAAATGTAGGATCAGTGACTTAATAGTTTTCAGCCAGTTTGTGAAAAGGTGAAGCTTTCAATGGTTTTGCCCATTTGTAATGTTAATATATACTGATGATTCTGCAATGTTCCTCTGACTTGAGCAGACATGGCTCTGGTAGGTCCATATTCCCACTTTTGCTTATTCTGTAATATTCCTTGGACTTGGAGAAATGTAGCTCTGGTAGCATGCTTGTCTGTTTCCTATTTTGCTACTTTGAACACACACCACATAAAACCTTTCTTTTTGCTTTACTAAACTTAGTGATGTTTTTACCCTGCAACAGAGTACAACTTTGCTCCATAGAGTTTTCAATGGCTAATTTTCCAGCCTTAGAATTTTCTTCTGAGGTGTCTCTGGGTTGACTCGAGCCTCTGCTCTTTCAGTTAACTGAAGTTTGGTAACTGCTTGTACCACCCAGGAACTCCAAAATAGGTCTAGTCTCTGGTTAACCAGGCGAGTGGTTTGCTTGTTTTTGGCATCCTGTTACAATCTCCATCCCCGAGACACCCATGGCCCTCACATGGCAGTGGGTGCCAGAACCCTTCACTACAGCACTACACCCTCTTCCCCTCCTTGAGGAGCACTGCATTTTCTGGCACTTTCCTCAACTAAACAACTTCTCCTGCAAAAGCGCAAATCCGCAACAAGTAAGGAAATGGCACATCATCTGTGGTACACATCAACTCAATGTGTTATGCAGCCATTAAAATTTTTACAAAGATTGTGGAGAAGCTTAGGGAAATATTATTATTAAGCATAGAAAATGTTTACATCATAGTTATAGCGGCAGAAAAATATAGAAAACAAACCAACATGAGAAAAATAAAACAGATAATCTTTGTTCTTTAAAATCTTTTTAAAACATGCTATAGAATTAGCTATTTAAAACTACCGTTCTACCTTTTCTTCTCTGAATTACAAGATGATAAATCATATTCAAGACTGAAGTCTACACTAAGAGGACAGTATATAGCTGCTAAGTATTCACTCACCTTGAAAGGGAGAGAAACATCCCCAGTGATGGGTACAGTAGATAAGCTGGCTGTCAGCTCTGCACCCAGCTTGCTCTCATCAACCAGAGCCTGAGCTACTTGCTCAAGCAGCTTGTTAATTGCCTAACACAGATGCAAGAGAAGATGAACAGCCCCTGAGCAGCTGTTTAAGCAGCAGGCTGGGAGACTTTCTACTGACAGCACGAAAGACATGAAGCTTGGGCTAAGTGGTATGAATAGCTCGAAATCTGATGTTTTATATGGCAATTTCTGGTTGAGCTATACTTTGCATCCATTCATGCGTTGTCCCATACTGTACTCCCAAATGACAGATTTCCAGCCTCTGCCTGTAAGTGGATGAAGGGAGAAGTACACCTGAAAGGTGCCCAACTTTCCTTCACAGCCTGTGAGGTAAGGGGAACTGTGAGAAGTCTATAAATACTCCAGGGTAGAAATGCCAGGGGCTGGCCACTCCAGGGTGGAATTGCATAAACAAGTAATGTTGCTATGCAAGGAAATACAGTCAGAGGAATATTAGCCCAAAAGTCGAGTCTTCCTATGGTGAATTCAGTGAGACAGCAAAAGAGCAGTAGAAGAGAGTGCCAGCTCCTGAGGCATAGGAGAAATTGGGAGGACTTTGTTGGCAAGAGGAAGCCAAGATGGAAAATGTAGGGGAGAATGCTTGTGTTCAGGAAGAAGGTTAGTACATCAGCGATATTGGGTAAGTGGGAAAAAGAGCTAGAAGAAGGTGAAGAAAAGCCTCTTTATCAGAGGAAAACAATAGTAGGTACCGTCTCATTCTGATTCTTTCCTTTGCAGCCTTTGATTCTTCCAATCCCTTGTAACCCCAAGGTCATAAATACTTTATCACTGAGTTTATCCTTTCCATGCATCTTGAAAATGGTTCTGTAAAGTGTTGGTGACTAACTAAACAAGGTTCTGACTTACAGATAAGACTTGAAACAGTGATGCACTAAAATTGAAAGTACAAAATTTACATCGTAGTTTTAAGGTTATAAGGTCTATTAAAACTGTTTCCTCCTAGGCACAGTATCAGTAATTTGGGTAACAGGAAGTGTGCAACGGGGTTAGGCTTTGGCCCTGTTAGTACAATGTTAAGACATAATGTAGGCATGAATAACTAGAAGAGGAAAAAAAAAAAGAAAGAAAGAAAATTTAATACATGATCTCTATATAAAAACTGTAATTTTTATTGCATGGCTACTATTTTATAAAACTATTCAATAAATTGCCTTCACTCCTTGGAGATAAGGACAATATTTTATACATTTTTATCTTTAAATTACACGAGTCTTCATATTTGTTGATTTCAGCTGGTAACACCTATACAACAAATTCAGGTCAAGTATTAACATACAATAGTTTCTGAAGGAAATTTAGCACAACATACCAAAACTTATGGGATGCAGCTAATGCAGTTCTTAGAAAGAAATTTATAGTTGTAAATGCCTACACTAAGAAAGAGCTCATGTCAGTAACCTAAACTTCTGCTTTGAAACACTAGAAAAAGAAGAGCAAACTAAACCCAAAACAAGCTGAAGGAAGGAAATAATAAAAACTAGAGTAGAAATTACTGAAAGAGAGACTGGAAAACAGTAGAGAAAATCAACAAAACCAAAAGTTGGTTGTTTGAAAAAACCAACAAAATTAAACTTTTAGCTAAGAAAAAAAGAAAGAAGACTCAAATTACTAAAATCAGGAAAGAAAGGGAGACATGACTACCTACGTTAAAGCAAAAAAATTATAAGGGAATACCATGAACAGCTGTACGCCAACAAACTATATAATTTAGATGATGTCTCAGTTATCCAGTGTTGGTATAAAAGAAACACCACAAGCAGGTGGCTTTAACAAACCAAAATTTATTTTCTCACACTTTAGGAGACCAGAAGTCCCAATTCACCGAGCTAGTTCTAAAGGAAGGCTTTCTTTATCTATCAGTTCTGCAGGAAGGTCTTTGTCTCTTTTCAGCTTGTTTCCCAGTTACTCAGTGATCTTCATGTGGCTTGGCATCTATCTTCCCCCATCTGTGCTTGCTTGCTTCCTTGCTTCATATGTTCTTCATAAACCTCAAATGAGTTTGATTTAAGACACAACTTACACTAATTTGGCCTCATTAATGTAAAGAATCAGTGAACTTGAAGACAATTGAAATTATCCAGTCTGGGGAACAGAAAGAAAAAAATGAAGAAAAATAAACACAGCCTGATGGACCTCTAGAACACCATCAAGATCACCGATGTACACATTATAGGAGTCTCAGAGCAAGGAGGGGGAGCGGGAGCAGAAAAAATATTTGAAGAAATTATGGCCCCAAATTTTCCAAATCTGATAAAAGACATGAGCATACGCATCCATAAAGCTCAACAAACTCCAAGCAGGATAAACTTAAAGAGACCCAAAAGGCATTATAGTTGAGCTATCAAAACCAAAAGACAAAGAATTTTGAAAGCAGCAAGAAAGAAGTAACTCATTATATACAAGGTATCTTCAATAAAATTATCAGCTTATTTCTCAGAAACCATGGAGGCCAGAAGGCAGTGGGATGACGTATGTAGTCCTGAAAGAAAAAAAACAAAAACAAAAAAACTGTCAGCAAAAAATTCTATTATCCAGAAAACTATCCTTCAAGAATGAATAAGAAACTAAGACATTTCCAGGTAAACAAAAGCTTAGGGATTTCATTAGCAGTAGACCTGGTCTACACGAAATACTAAACGTAATCCTTCAGGCTGAAATGAAAGGACATTTGTCTTAGCAGTGCTGCTATAACAGAAATACCACAAGTGGATGGCTTTAACTAACATTTATTTTCTTACAGTTTAGGAGGCTAGAAATCCGAATTCAAGGCACCGACTCTAGAGGCAGGCTTTCTCTCTCTGTCAGCTCTGGGGAAAGGTCCTTGTCTCTTCAGGTTCTGTTCCCCGGTTCCTTGGAGATCTACATGTGGCTTGGCATCAGTCTTCCCCCAACTCTGCTTGCTAGTTTGCTTGTTTAATTTCTTTTATATCTCAAAAAAGATTGATTTAAGGAGGTGGGACCATGACGGCTGACTAGGTAGAAGCTTCCGTTTATCCCTCTTGCAACAAAGACTCAAAAAAACAAGTGAATTGATTACATACAGGACAGCCTATGAACGCTGACCATCAAACACAGAACTAAGGACCTGACCTGAGTGACAGGGGAGTGAAAAGCCATGCACTGAAGCAGCGACTGCTTCTGGAGCCAGTGTGCCATGCCACGGCCTTGAGCCCTCACAGTTCCCTGGTGCCAGAGTGGTGGCTGATTGTGGCTTACTGAGACAGGGCAAGCACAGATGCAGGTCTAACTCTCAGGACCAACTTCGGAGGGGACCCAGCCAGCATACACAGGCTGCACACTGATGCGGCTGGCAGGCAAATGAAAAACCACGGGGAAGCAGCAACTGGTTTTGGAGCCTGGAGTGCAGTGTTCCAGACAGGAAACCTTGGCACTGGGCTTTGGACTAAGTGTGGAGGAGCTGATTGTGGCTTCGTGAAATGGTACAAGCATGGGACGCAGCCCTAAACCTCTGGGGCAGTCTAGGGGGGATCCAGCCAGCACACACAAGCTACACACCCCTCTGGAATCTCAGAAAAAAATAGTCCTCACCAAACAAGATAAGTAACTTTGTCTATCTTGCCAGCTACTCTCTCCTATCTATCTGATCCCTCCCCTCCCTGCCCCACCTGGCTTCACTAACATTGGAATTCCCTGGGCCAGAGAGTGAAGTGCACTGCCATTTTTTTTTCCTCCTTCTTCTTTCTTTTCTAACCCATCCTCCTAGTCTGAGAAAAGCAGCATTTAACAATCAAAGGAAAAATCCTTCCCTGACTTCCCTAAACTGGAACAACAATACAGAACCAGCTCAATGCAGGCATATGAGACCCACAGCCTTTGGCTTTCATCCCTACAGGGAACCAGGTGGCTATTATAATGCAAAGGCAATTCAGATAGAGATCTGATTGTAATTGTTTTAGCTGAGCAGTGGAAAGGCAAGTTTTGGAAGTCAGATACCTTTCTACCTATCAAACAGATCCCTCGCTGATCCACACCAGGGAACTGAGGGCTGAGGCTCCACCCACACCACCTAGCCACCTGCTAAAGGGGTCTGAGGATAGTGACGCCTACCAATCTATGGAGGTAAAAACATTGAGTGCCTAAGGTACACCTGCAGAGCTCACCCCCCAGAGCGCTCTAGAGAATACAACTGCCCCTACCTCACTGTCACTTGGGGGAAGGCTGTCAGTATCCTGCCTTCCTCAGACTGTGATCCCTTGCTGCTCCTAGAAACGCACATACAACCATCACCACTACTCCTCTAAGTTAATAGGTGAGAGCCTACACCACACACTAGGTGACCCATTGTCAGGACACCTGAGCTGATTCTATTCAAGAATAGTGAATGGATTCATAGGCTTATATACCTGGTAACAGCTCAGACCAGCTGGTAACAGGACATAAGTGATTCAAAAACTACAGCAATCAAGATAGCACAATCTAGTAGCCCATCTGAGTGTATTGTAACAAAACAAAACAAGAAGATAAGACTCGGTGAGCAAATATAAAAGAAAACATTCCAATATCTTATAGAAGCCTCGGAGACAGCAGTCTATATCAAATCACATAAAGAAGCAGACCATGATGGCTTCTACAAACCCCCAAATCAAAGAATCAAAATCATTCCCAGATGTAGATACATTCCTGGAATTGCCAGATGTAGAATATAAAATACTAATATACAGAATGCTTCAAGACATCAAGGATGACCTCAGAAATGAAATAAGGCAATCTACAGAAAAAGCCAAGGAACACACAGATAAAGCAGTTGAAGAAATCAAAAAGATTATTCAAGAACATAGTGAAAAATTTAATAAGCTGCAAGAATCCACAGAGAGACAGCATTCAGAAATTCAAAAGATTAACAATAAAATCACAGAATTAGACAACTCATTAGGAAGTTGGAGTAGCAGATTCGAGGAATTGGAATGCAGAGTGGGGGAGTTGGAGGATAAGGCAAATGATACCAATATATTTGAAGAAAAATCAGATAAAAGAATTAAAAAAAATGAAGAAACCTTAAGAATCATGTGGGACTCTATCAAGAAGAATAACTTGTGTGTGATTGGAGTTCCAGAACAGGGAGGGATAACAAAAAATGCAGGGAGAGTAGCTGAAGATCTGTTGGCAGAAAACTTCCCTGGCATCGTGAAAGATGAAAGGATATCTATCCAAGATGCTCCTTGAACCCCATACAAGATAGATCCCAAAAGAAAGTCACCAAGACATATTATCATCAAATTTGCCAAAACCAAAGATAAAGAGAAAATTTTAAAAGCAGCCAAGGATAAACGAAAAGTCACCTAAGAAGGAGAATCAATAAGAATAAGTTCAGACTACGCAGCAGAAACCATGCAGGCAAGAAGGCAATGGGATGACAAATATAGAGCACTGAAAGAGAAAAACTGCCAGCCAAGAATCATATACCCAGCAAAACTCTCTCTCAAATATGAAGGTGAAATTAAGACATTTACAGATAAATCCAAGCTTAGGGAATTTGCAAAAACCAAACCAAAACTACAAGAATTACTAAAGTAAATTTTTCGGTCAGACAATCAATAATATCAGATACCAAAACAACACAAGGTCACAGAACAAAACATCCTGATATCAACTCAGATAGGGAAATCACAAAGACAAAATAAGATTAACTTTTAAAAAATTGCTCAAAACAGGGAATCATTGATGTCATTATGTAAAAGATTACAATAATCAAAAAAGAGGGACTAAATACAGGAGGCATAGATCTTACATATGGAGAGGAAACCAAGTCGAAATAGGGCGATACAAGTTAGGTTTTTACTTAGTCAAATAGGTGTAAATATTAAGGTAACCACAAAGAGGTCTAACAATTCCATACTTCAAAAAAAACCCAAAATAAACATAATGACTCAGCAAAAAGAAATTCAACTACTATGAAAAGGAGGAACACACAATTTACAAAGAAAAACTTCTCAGCACAAAAAAGTAAGTGGAAAAACGAAATTGTCAACATCACACAAAAAAGGCATCAAAATGACAGCAGTAAACTCATAGTTATCTATAATTACGCTGAATGTAAATGGACTAAATGCACCAATAAAGAGACAGAGAGTGGCAGAATGGATTAAAAAAACACTATCCATCTATATGCTGCCTACATGAGACACACCTTAGACTTAGAGACACAAATAAACTAAAAGTGAAAGGATGGGAAAAAAATATATCAAGCAAACAACAGTCCAAAAAAGAGCAGGAGTGGCAATATTAATTTCTGACAAAATAGGCTTTAAAGTTAGATCCACCACAAAGGATAAAGAAGGACACTACATAATGATTAAAGGGACAATTTACCAAGAACCAGTAACCATATTAAATATTTATGCACCCAATGATAGGGCTCCAAGATACATAAAACAAACTTTAACAGAATTGAAAAGTGAGATAGACACCTGCACAATTGTAGTAGGAGATTTCAACACACCACTTTCAGTAAAGGATAGAACATCCAATAAGAAGCTCAATAGAGACATGGAAGATCTAATTGCTACAATCAACCAACTTGATCTCATAGACTTACACAGAACACTCCACCCAACAGCTGCAAAGTATACTTTCTTTTCTAGTGCACATGGAACATTCTCTAGAATAGATCACATATTAGGTCATAAAACAAGCCTTTGGAGAATCCAAAACATCGAAAAATTACAAAGCATCTTCTCAGAGCATAAGGCCATAAAAGTAGATATCAATAACAGAAAAACCAGGGAAAAGAAATCAAATACTTGGAAACTGAACAATACCCTGCTCAAAAAAGACTGGATTATGGAAGACATTAAGGAAGGAATAAAGAAATTCATAGAATTCAATGAGACTGAAAACACTTCCTATCAAAACCTTTGGGAAACAGTGAAAGCAGTGCTCAGAGATCAATTTATAACAATAAATGCACACATACATAAAGAGGAAAGAGCCAAAATCAAAGAATTGTCTCTACAACTTGAACAAATAGAAAGAGAGCAACAAAAGAAACTGTCAGGCCCCAGAAGAAACAAATAATAAAAATTAGAGCAGAGTTAAATGAATTAGAGAGCATAAAAACAATTGAAAGAGTTAACAAGGCCAAAAGCTGGTTCTTTGAAAAAATTAACCAAATTGATAAATCATTGGCCAGACTGACTAAAGAAATACAGGTACAGAAACAAATAACCCAAATAAGAAATGAGATGGGCCATATCACAACAGATCCAACTGTTAAAAGAATCATATCAGATTACTATGAAAAATTGTACTCTAACAAATTTGAAAACCTAGAAGAAATGGATGAATCCCTAGCAACATACTACCTACCTAAACTAACACAAACAGCAGTAGAACAACTAAATAGACCCATAACAAAAAAAGAGATTGAAAAGGTAATCAAAAAACTCCCAACAAAAAAAAGCCCTGGCTCGGACGGCTTCACTGCAGAGTTCTGCCACACTTTCAGAGAAGAGTTAACACCACTACTCCTGAAGGCATTTCAAAGCATAGAAAAGGATGGAATACTACCTAACTCATTCTATGAAGCCACCGTAACCCTGATACCAAAGACAGCTAAAGACAGTACAAAAAAGAAAATTACAGACCTATATCCCTCATGAACATAGATGCAAAAATCCTCAATAAAGTTCTAGCCAATAGAACTCAACAACATATGAAAAAAATAATCCACCATGACCAAGTGGGATTTATACCAGGTATGCAAGGGTGGTTCAATACTAGAAAAACAATTAATGTAATGCACCACATAAATAAAACAAAAGACAAGAACCACATGATTTTATCAATTGATGCAGAAAAGGCATTTGACAAAGTTTGACACCCATTCATGATAAAAACTCTCAGCAAAATAGGAATAGAAGGAAAACTCCTCAACATAATAAAGGGCATTTATACAAAGCCAACAGCCAACATCATCCTAAATAGAGAGAGCCTGAAAGCATTTCCCTTGAGAACGGGAGCCAGACAAGGATGCCCTTTATCATCGCTCTTATTCAACATTGTGCTGGAGGTCCTAGCCAGAGCAATTAGGCTAAACAAAGAAATAAAGGGCATCTAGATTGGCGAGGAAGAATTAAAATTATCTCTATTTGCAGATGACATGATCTTATACAAGGAAAACCCTAAGGAATCCTCCAGAAAACTACTGAAACTAATAGAAGAGTTCAGCAGAGTATCAGGTTACAAGATAAACATACAAAAACCACTTGGATTCCTCTACATCAACAAAAAGAACATTGAAGAGGAAATCACCAAATCAATACCATTCACAGTAGCCCCCAAGAAGATAAAATACTTAGGAATAAATCTTACCAAAGATGTAAAAGACCTATACAAAGAAAACTACAAAGTACTACTGCAAGAAACCAAAAGGGACCTACCTAAATGGAAAAACATACCTTGCTCATGTATAGGAAGATCTAACATTGTAAAAATGTCTATTCTACCAAAAGCCATCTATATATATAATACACTTCCAATCCACATTCCAAAGACATTTTTTAATGTGATGGAGAAACAAATCACCAACTTCATACGGAAGGGAAAGAAGCCCTGGATAAGTAAAGCATTACTGAAAAAGAAGAACAAAGTGGAAAGACTCACTCTACCTGATTTTAGAACCTATTATACCACCATAGTAGTCAAAACAGCCTGGTACTGGTACAACAGACACATAGACCAATGGAACAGAATTGAGAATCCAGATATAAATCCATGTACATACGAGCAGCTGATATTTGACAAAGGCCCAGTGTCAGTTAATTGGGGAAAAGACAGTCTTTTTAATAAATGGTGCTGACATAACAATAGCCATCTGCAAAAAAATGAAACAAGACCCATACCTCACACCATGCACAAAAACTAACTCCAAATGGATCAAAGACCTAAACATAAAATCTAAAATGATAAATCATGGAAGAAAAAATAGGGACAACTTTAGGAGCCCTAATACATGCCATAAACAGAATAGAAAACATTACTAAAAATGCTGAAGAAACCAGACAACTGAGAGCTCCTAAAAATCAAACACCTATGCTCATCTAAAGACTTTGCCAAAAGAGTAAAAAGATCACCTACAGACTGGGAAAAAATTTTCAGCTACGACATCTCTGACCAGTGCCTGATCTCTAAAGTCTACATGACTCTGCTAAAAATCAACCACAAAAAGACAAACAACCCAATTAAAAAATGGGCAAAGGATATGAACAGGCACTTCACTAAAGAAGACATTCAGGTAGCTAACAGATACATGAGGAAATGTTCTCGATCATTAGGCATTAGAGAAATGCAAATCAAAACTGCAATGAGATTCCATCTCACTCCAACAAGGCTGGCATTAATCCAAAAAACACAAAATAATAAATGTTGGAGAGGCTGTGGAGAGATTGGAACACTTGTACTCTGCTGGTGGGAACGTAAAATGGTACAACCACTTTGGAGATCAATTTAGCGCTTCCTTAAAAAGCAATCCTACTCCTCAGAATATCCTAGAGAAATAAGAGCCTTCACACAACAGATATATGCACACCCATGTTTATTACAGCACTGTTTACAATAGCAAAAAGATGGAACCAACCAATGTGCCCATCAACGGATAAATGGATAAATAAATTATGGTATATTCACACAATGAAATACTATGCATCGATAAAGAAGAGTGAGGAATCTGTGAAACATTTCATAGCATGGAGAAACCTGGAAGGCATTATGCTGAGTGAAATTAGTTGCAAAAGGACAAATATTGTATAAGACCACTATTATAAGATCTTGAGAAATAGTTTAAACTGAGAAGAACACACTCTTTTGTGGCTATGAGAGAGGGGAGGGAGAGGGGTATTTACTAAATAGATAGTAAACAAGAACTACTTTAGGTGAAGGGAAGGACAACACTCAATACAGTGGAGGTCAGCACAACTGGACTAAACCAAAGCAAAGAAGTTTCCTGAATAAATTGAATGCTTCAAAGGTCAGCAAAGCAGGGGCAGGGGTTTGGGAACCATGGTTTCAGAGGTCATCTAAGTCAATTGGCATAATAAAATCTATTAAGAAAACATTCTGCATCCCACTTTGAAGAGTGGCGTCTGGGGTCTTAAATGCTAGCAAGCAGCCATCCAAGATGCATCAATGAGTCTCAACCCACCTGGATCAAAGGAGAATGAAGAACACCAAGAACACAAGATAATAATGAGCCTAAGAGACAGAAAGGGCTACATAAACCAGAGACTACATCATCCTGAGACCAGAAGAACGAGATGGTGCCCAGCCACAACCAAAGGCTACCCTGACAGGGAACACAACAGAGAACCCCTGAGGGAGCAGGAGAACAGTGGGATGCAGACCCCAGATTTCTCATAAAAAGACCAGACTTAATGGTCTGACTGAGACTAGAAGGACCCCGGAGATCATGGCCCCCAGACCTTTTGTTGGCCCATGACAGGAACCATTCCCGAATCCAACTCTTCAGACATGGATTGGACTGGACAATGGTTGGAGAGGGATGCTGGTGAGGCACAAGCTACTTGGTTCAGGTGGACACTTGAGACTATGTTAGCATCTCCTGCCTGGAGGGGAGATGAGAGGGTAGAGGGGCTTGGAAGCTGGCAAAATGGTTACGAAAAGAGAGAGTGGAAGGAGGGAGCAGGCTGTCTCATGGGGGCGGAGAGTAATTGGGAATATGTAGCAAGGTGTATATAAGTTTTTATGTGAGAGGTTGACTTGATTTGTAAACTTTCACTTAAAGCACAATAAAAATTATTAAAAAAAATAATAAAATAAATGTATTTGATTACTGGAAAAAAAAAAAAGATTGATTTAAGACACACCCTACACTAATAAGGCCTCATCAACAAAGCAAAGGTAACCCATCGCCAAATGGGATTAAGGACAGGTATAAACCAAAACCAAACCCACTGCTGTTAAGTTGATTCCAACTCACAGCAACTCTATAGGACAGAGTGGAACTGCCCCATAGAGTTTCCAAGGAGCACCTGGCAGATTTGAACTGCCGACCTCTTGGTTAACCACTGTAGCACTTAACCACTACGCCACCAGGGTTTCCAAGGGTTAGTATTTACAACACATATTTTGCGGGGATGCAATTCAATCCATAACAGATAAGATGGACAAATTTCTAGAAAGACACAAACTATTCAAACTGATTTAAGAAGAAATAGACTATGGCCTAGAAAAGAAGTCATTCCCGGAGACCACTTCCCAGCCAAACAATAGACAAACACATAAGATAAACAATAACACCCGAGAGGAGCATACTCCTCAGAGCAATCAATTCTAAGATAAGAAGGCAAGTAGGGGTAGATAACCAGGGCGAAATAAAATGGGGGCAATCAGGACAGAAATGGGGAGAGTGCTGACACGTTGTACAGAATGAAACCAAAGTCATGAAACACTTTATGTACAAACTATCAAATGGGACATCAATTTGCTCTATAAACTTTCATCTAAAGCACAATAAAATAAAGAAATAGAACATACAAATAGACTAATAGCAAGTAAGAGATTGAATTAGGCATCAAAAGATTTCTTACAAAGAAAAGCCCAGAATCACAGTGAATATAAATGTTCTAAATGCTCCAATCAAAAGACATAAAGTGGCAGAATGGATTTTAAAAGAAAAAAAAAAAAACATGATCCAGCTATATGCTGTTTACAAGAGACACACCTTAAACCCAAGACACAAATAAATTGACAGTAAAAGAATGGAAAAAAATATTTCATGCAAATAATAATCAAAAGAGAGCTGGGGTAACAATCTTAATATTAGACAAAGTAGATTTGAAGAAAAACTGTTAGAAGAGATAAAGATGGGCATTATATAGCAATAAAAGGGCCAAGTAATCAAGAAGATTTAACAAACATAAATATATATGCACCCAACATGGGGGCACCTAAATATATAGAGCAAACACTGACGGAATTGAAGGAAGAAGTAGATACTACTACAATAATGTTTAGAGACTTCAATACACCACTTTCAATACTGGACAGAATATCTAGACAGAAGATCAATAAGGAAGCAGAGGACTTGAATGACACTATAAATGAATTAGACTTAACAGACATGCACAGAACACTCCACCCAAAAACAGTACAATGTATATTCTACCCCACTGCACATGGGTCAATCTCCTGGATAGACCACATGTTTGGTCACAAAGCCAGTCTTGATAAATTTAAAAAGATAGAGATCATACAAAGTTGTTTCTCTGATCACAACAGAGTGAAGCTAGAAATCAAAAACAAAAAAACTTGGAAATACACAAACATATGGAAATTAAACAACACACTATTAAACTACCAATGGATCAAATAAGAAAATCACAAATTTCCTAGAGTCAAACAAAGATGAAATCATAACATACCATAACTTATGGGATTCAGCGAAAATAGTACTCAGAGGGAAATTTATAGCAATAAATGTCTACATGAAGTAAGAAGATCTCAAATCAACAGCCTAACTCAACAACTCCAAGAACTAGAAAGAGAAGAGCAAACTAAGTCTAAACCTACCAGAAGAAAGAAAATAACAAAGATCAGAGCAGAAATAAATAAAACTGAAAACGGAGAAAAGGTAGAGAGAATGAGTAAAATCAGAAGTTGGTTCTTTGAAAAGATCAATAAAATTGACAAACCTTTAGTTAGACTGACAAAGAAAAGATACAAATAATCCAAATAAAAAATGAAAGAGGAGACATTACAACTGACTCGATAAAATGAAGAGAATTATGACAGAATATTATGAACAACTGTTAACTGGATAACTATGAGGAAACAGACAAATTCTTAGAAGCACACAACCTACCCAAACTGACTCAGGAGGAAATAGAAAGTCTCAACAGACTCATTACAAGTGAAGAGATTGAATCAGTGATCAAAAACCTCCCAACAACAAGAAAGCCCTTGCTCAGGCGGCTTCCCTGGGGAGTTCTACGAAACATTCAGAGAAGAATTGACATCAATACTGTTTAAATGCTTCCAAGAGATAGAAAAGGAAAGAATACTCTCTCATTCACTCTGACTCATAGCGACCGTATGTACAACTGCCTGGTCCTGCGCCATCCTTACAATAGTTTTTATGCTTGAGCCCGTCGTTGCAGCCATTGTGTCAATCCGTCTCATTGAGGATCTTCCTCATATTTGCTGACCCTCTACTTTACCAAGCATGATGTCTTTCTCCAGGGGCTGGTTCCTCCTGATAAAAATGTTCAAAGTGTGTAAGATAAAGTCTTGCCATCCTTGCTTTTAAGAAGCATTCTGGCTGTACTTCTTTCAAGACAGATTTGTTCGTTCTTCTGGCAGTCCATGGTATATTCAATATTCTTCACCAACACCATAATGCAAAGGCATCAATTCTTTGATCTTCCTTATTCATGAATACTAATTTTTCACAAATTCTTCCAAAAAATACAAGAGGTAGGAACACTTCCCACCTCATTCTATGTGACTAGCATTACCCTAATAATACTAAAATAGAACAAAATCATCACAAGAAAAGAAAACTACAGACCAATATATCTTATAAATACGGACAAAAACATTCTCAACAAAATGCAAGCAAACTGAATCCACTATCATTTTAAAAGGGTTATACAACAGGACCATGTGGAGTTTATTTTAGGAACGCAAGATTGGTTTAACATCCAAAAATCAATTAATGTAATACACTATATCAATAGAATGAAGGACAAAAACCATCTGATCATCTCAACAGATGTAAAAAAAAAAAAGCATTGAGCAAAATTCTGAATGATAAAAACACTCGACAAACTAGCAATAGAGGGAAAGTTCATCAACCTGATAAATGGCATCTATTAAAAAAAAAACAAAACCCACAGCTAACATCATACTTAATGGTGAAAACTGGATGTTTCCCCCTTAAGATCAGTAACAAGACAAAGATGTTCGCTGTCACTGCTTCTATTTAAACATTGTACTGGAGGTTCTAGTAAGGCAATCAGGCAATGGGCGGGGGCGGGGGGAAGCATCCAGGTTGGAAAGGAGTAAAGAAAATTTGGGTTGCAATTTATATTCCAAATATAAACAAATACCTTCTTCCATTATCATGAAATGTGAAATGAGGTAACCCCAAGAAAGGTAAGAATTTTCCAGCAGGCAGAAAGACATCCAAGTTAACTATCACATCCCTGCTCCTGCTTTAGTCAGGTGCAGACCTCTGCTTCTTTATATACGGACAACACCTATGGGCCCAGGGCCACCTATACTAAGCAACTTGGAAAAGAAATTGAAAACTTTCTTGACTCTGTGACCTCCCATTCTGTGACTGGCTCTAAGTATTTACCTAATATGAATCCTCCATTTCTTCCTCAAAAAAAGAGCTCCAGTTTTGTTCATGGGTCTGCTAGTCAGAGAAGATGGCCCTATCCCCAGCTCAGGGATAATCCTGACAAGTCTAAATTAGTCCTGGTAATCCCATTCCTCTTGCCAATGACTGGTGTAGGGATGGGCATGTGACCCAGTTCTGACCAGTAATAAGTGAGGGGAATTCTGTTGAGATTCTGGAAGTGGTTTCATAGCCTTGATAAGAGATGTCCTCTTCTTCCACTGCATGTTGTTATGTCCTGCCATGAAGTTGGACCTAGAGCAGGCTTCTCATGATCAGGAGGAGAGCCAATGGCAAAGCTGAAATGTTGAGAATGGCAGAGCAGAAAGGTGGAAGGAACCTGGATATGTGATGATATAATTTAGGCACAAAAATGACCCTAAACCTTCTAAATATAGGACCCCTTTTTAACATCAGAAGTCTTGTAATTTTTTGCAGAAGGAAACACAGGAAGGACAAACTGGAAAGTAATAAAATTGGTTACCTCCAGAAGGTGGATAGGGATGAGGTGGAAGGGAGAGGGTAGAGATGACATTTCTCTTAAGTTTATCTTTTTGCATAGCTTTGACTTTTGGAACAATGTTAATGTTTTACATATTCAAAAAATAGAATTAAACAAATGAGGACAAGATAAAAAAAATATGATATATAAACAGAAACAAACCTAATTTGTATAAAATGAGTAACAATCACACAGAAAAAGGAATAATTCAAGAAATTTTTGAATACAGTATTTGGGTTATATACCTCAGTCTAAAGACAACAAGAACTGCGAAGACCTCCTGTAGCTTGATTGGTGGTGATATGGGTGTAGCAGTTCTGAAACTATTTTGTGTATATTGGAGGACTAGGCAAAAAAATAAGTATATTGTTGATGTTGGGAGCCAGGATTCTGTGGAGAAAGGGAGGGAGGCAAAGAAAAACACTGAGGCATAGAACTGGAATGAGAGATTGCAGTATGAACGGATTGGCTTAAACATGCGTAATTGCCTTTTTTTCCCGTCAGCTCTGGCCACTGACAGGGCCTAAAAGCAGTGACATCCCTGAAACAATGAGCACACTTTGCATCCAGATTTTGGTTTCTAAACACTATTCCCCAAGAAAAAGACCTAGGGCTCCCTAGAGAAATTGTTTTTTCTAGGGCTAGAACAAGAAACGTAAAAGTTAAGCCTGGAATGTCTTTTTGTGCAAGAAAGTAAGGAAGTGTTAAAAAAAAAAAAAGGAAGACATGCCAAAAGGACAGAGAAGCCACCTTGAAGGGGTTCTCACTGGCCAAAATGAACATCAAAATTACTTACAGTAACAGTGTCATGGATTGAATTGCATCCCCCAAAAAATATGTGTCAATTTGGTTAGGCCATGATTCCCAGTATTGTGTGGTTGTCCTCCATTTTGTGATTGTAATTTTATGTTGAGAGAATTAGGGTGGGATTGCAACACCAGCCTCACTCAGGTCACCACCCTGATCCAAGGTAAAGGGAGTTTCCCTGGGGTGCTGCCTGCACCACCTTTTATCTCTCAAGAGGTAAAAGGAAAGGGAAGCAAGCAGAGAATTGGGGACCTCATACCACCAAGAAAGCAGCACCAGGAGCAGAGCATGTCCTTTGAGCCTGGGGTCCCTGTGTCTGAGAAGCTCCTCGACCATGGGAAGATTGAGGACAAGGACCTTCCTTCAGAGCAGATGGAGAAAGCCTTCCCCTGGAGCTGACACCTTGAATTTGGACTTTTAACCTACTAGACTGTGAGAAAATAAATTTCTCTTTGTTAAAGCCATCCACTTGTGGTATTTCTGTTACGGCAGCACTAGATGACTAAAACAAATGGCTTATATAAAATACTGAATAAAACAAAGTAATCTATGAGCTCATGCTAATATCAAAGAATAGAAGCAAATGCACACATACATAAGAGTAGGGGGAAAGGAAAGCTCTACTTTACAGCTAACTAATGTGTAGAAGGAATAATAGAGTTAGAATTAGAAAAATTGCTCATTTTGTAGCCATCACAGAAAAACCAAACCAAACCCGTTGCTGTCGAGTCGATTACGACTCATAGCGACCCTACAGGATAGAGTAGAAGTGCCTCACAGAGTTTCCAAGGAGCGCCTCGTGGATTTGAACTGCCGGCTTTTTGGTTAGCAGCCATAGCTCTTAACCACTATGCCACCAGGGTTTCCATCACGGTAATAATTTATTCAGGAAAAGTATCATCAGTAAATGCTAAAACTATCAGTTGAAATTTTTTTGAGAAACAGGATATTTACACAGTCTCAAGGTACTTCTCCCACATTATTTAATCATTACAGTAGAAAAAAGTGAAGACATCTGGCAGACACCACCTTAACCAAGTATTAAGGTTAACATTACCAATAAAGGGACAAATTGATGTCGGAAACCTCCTGAGTTGACACACTGAGGAGCATGCGGCATCATTTCTGTGGTATACCTGCCGAAATGAATAACCTGGATTGAATCCTGGGGAAACAATTAGAAACTCAACTTGACAGGTATTCTATGAAACAACTGGCCTTAAAAAATATGAATGTCAAGCAAGACAAAGAAACATTAAGGAACTGTACCATATTATAGGAGACTAAAGAAACCTGACAACTAAACAACCCTGCCTAATCCTGGATTGGAAAAATAATGGCTGTGAAATAGAGAGTTGGAAAGATTGGCAAATTTGAGCAAAAAAAAAGTATTGTCTCAATGTCAAATTTCTGGAATTTGATAATTATAGTATGATTTTGTAAAAAAAACTTTCCTAGTTCTTAGGAGATACCAGCTCAAATCTTTAGAGATGAAAGGATATGATGTTTGTAACTTACTCTCAAATGTTTCAACAATAAAATAAATAAATAAACAAAACCTATATGTGGATACCTAATGTACATCTGTGTGTATATAGTAACATATGTGTATGCATGTATATATATATTGTGTGTATATTTACAGAGAGAGAGATAGAGAATGAGGGAGACGGAGCAGGTAGCAAACGTGGCAAAATGTTAACAGTTGCTGAATCTAGGTTACACAGGAGTTCACTGTACTATTCTTGCAACTTTTCTCTAGGTTTGAACTTTTTTCAAAAAAAAAATGGTAAGTTTTGTAAGACCCTTCCTTATAAGATAGTACTTGTAGTTTGGGTATCTGTCAATTGAAAAAATACATAATGGAAGAAAGCTACTGTAAAACACGGTTACATTTTAAAATAAAATTGTATTTTATCCAGGGCTTCGAACTGATTCAAACTGGCTCAGTCATGGCCCCCAAAGCGAAACCAGAACAGACTCAGATTTTTATAGTCTGGGTGGTCTGGAACAATAATCAGAACGGGAAAAACTGGGAGTCAAAGCCCTGAAATAGGAGAGTCTGAAGAGGTGTAGTGATGCCCTTTGGAGCCTGATGTGTGAAATTGGAATATTGGCAAGACTGTGGAGAGCCACAGACGTTCAAAGTGGTGTTTGGGCATCATCTTCAAGCGGAGCACCGCTGTTGCCGGCTTTGCTTAAAATCCAGGGGCAAGAGATTTGGTTGCTATGAAATGCGTAAGCTGCCCTTGTTTTCTAAGAGGGAGATTAGGTTTCTAGCAGGGCTTCAACCCATAACTTTTCCCATTCCAGTTATCATTCCAGTTCACTCAGATTTTAAAAATTCAGGTCTGTTCTGGTTTCGCTTCCTCGGCCACAACTGAACCGGGAAGAAACGGTTTGAAGCCCTGGTTTTATCAACCATACAACACGTACATCCTGTGAAGAATACATATATGAGACATTATTTATTCAGTCTACAAACTGAGGGCTTGATGTGCTTTTAGAATTTCGACTCTTTGCAGTAAGTTCAGGACCCCAAGGTTGAGAATTACTTTTCTATCAGTCAATTGTTTTATCTTCTTCCCAGAAATAGAAAGGAGTAAACATATAGCTTTTTTCTTGGGAAAAGTCCTATAACTATCTTTTCCAACCAGGGAAAATACCCCTCAGCAACGACATTACTCACTCCACTAACTAACGTCACCTCTCAACTTTGAAGCTTGGGCTTTCTATATAAGTTAGCTCCTTAAAACATTATAGTAGGCTACCAAAAATGCACACACACACACACCCTTGCCCCACTGATTTCTGAATTTTCTTTTCTTTGAGTATTTAAAAACACCTGTCAAAGAATTACTAAGTGAAGTTCATCAAAGAACTGTATCAAAAGAGTGAAGAGACAACTTACAGACTGGGAAAAAATCTTCAGGAACCATATATCCTATAAGGATTTAAAACACAAAAATATATAATACTTCTACAACTTAACAACAAAAAGACAAATAATCCAGTAAAAAAAAATGGGCAAAGGCTAATAACACATTTAGTGCTTCTGTTCTACCCCCTAGTTCATTGCTTAGTGCCTGGGGTCTTAAAAGCTTGCAAGCTGCTATCCAAGGTACAACAACTTGTCTCTATTCATCTGGAGCAACAGAGGAAGAAGGAGAGTCAGGAATAGGAGGAGGATATGGAATATGTGGCTAACTGCCTCCCATAAACAACTGCCTCTTTTTGCCATGCTACAAGAAGAACTGGATGGTGCCCAATTGCCATTACTGAACATTTTGATCAAAGATTCCATAAAAGGATCTTGATCAAAAAGGGAAAATGCTGAACAGAATTTCAAAGTCTCATGGACTCTAGACTTTCTGGAGCCATGGAGGGTGGATGAACCCCTGAAACTATTGCCTTGAGATAATCTTTAAACCTTAAACCAAAAATATCCTCTGAAATAATCTTAAAACCAAACAATATTTTAGCTTAACTAGTAAAGGTCTACCTTGAGCATTGTGCTATTTTAAGAGCTATCTATAGGGGATCAAACTGACAACAGTGACTCAAAAGATTAGATAGGAAACTTAGGGAGTAATGAGTTTATGTCAATGGAGGAAGAACAACTCAAAAAAGAAGGGTGAGAATGGTTGCACAACTTGAAGAATGCAATCAATATCACTGAATTGTACACGTAGAAACTGTTGAACTGGTGTATGTCTTGCTGTATATATCCTCAACGCAACAAAAAAAATAAATAAAATTTATGGAAAAAAGAAAAAAAATGGGCAAAGGACATGAACAGACACTTCATCAAAGAAGATATTAAAGCAGCCAACAAACACATGAAAAGTTGCTCACAATGATTAGCCGTTGTTGTTGTTGTTGCTGTTGTGTGCCGGCAAGTCCATTCTGACTGATAGAAACCCTATAGGACAGAGTAAAACTGCCCTATAGGGTTTCCTAAGCTGTGATCTTTACAGAAATAGATTGCCAGGTCTTTTCTCCTGCAGAGCCGACAGTGGGTTTAAACTGCCAACCTTTCAGTTAGAAGTGAGCACTTAACACCACCAGGGCTTCTTTCATAATTCACTAAACTCATTGCCATCAAGTCAATTCTGAGTCATAGAGACCCTATAGGGCAGGGTAGAACTGCTTCATAGTGTTTCCAAGGTTGTAAACTTTTGTGGAAGCAGATTGGCACGTGTCTCTCCCATGGAGTGGCTGGTGAGTTCAACAGATTAGGAGAAAATTTGGGAGAACTATATATCCAATAGAAGGAGCCTCAGTGGCACAGTGGCTAAGTGCTCAGCTGCTAACCAAAAGGTCAGTGGCTCAAACCCACCAGCGGCTCCATGGGAGAAAGTCGTGGCAGCCTACTTCCATAAAGATTACAGCCTTGGAAACCCTATGCAGCAGTTCTGTTCTGTCCTATAGGGTCACTATGAGTCAGAACTGACTCAATGGCAACAGATTTGGGTTTTTGGGCGTTTTATATATCCAATAAGGGTCTAATATCCCTTTTTAAAAAATTTTTTTATCCAAAGTATATAAAGTAGTTCTACAACTTAACAACAAAAAGACAAACAGTGCAATCAAAAAATGGGCAAAGAACTTGGACAGTTCACCAAAGAGGATATTCAAATGATCAATAAGGACAAGAAAAGGTGCTCAACGGCTATTAGGGAAATGCAAATCAAAACCACAATGAGATACAACCTCATTTCCATTAGAGTGACAATGATCAAAATATGGAAAACAATAGGTGTTGATGAGGTCATAGAGAAACAGGAAATTTCATCCGTTGCTGGTGGGAATGTAAAATGGTACGGCTGCTGTGTAAAACAGTTTGTTGGTCCTCAAAAAGTTGAACGTGGAATTACCTATGATCCATCTATTCCACTCTTATGTACATACCCAAGAGTCTAGAAAAAGGCAACACAAACAAACACATGTAGGCCAATGTTCACTGCAGCACTATTCACAATAGCCAAAAGGTGGGAACAGCCTATCTATCCATCAATGGATGAATGGATAAACAAAAAGTAGTATATACACACAATGGAATATCCCTCAGCCATAAAATGAAATGAAGCCCTGATAAATGCCACAACATGGGTGAACCTTAAAAACATTATTCTGAGCAAAATTAATCAGTTGCAGAAGGACAAATACTGTATGATCTCATGTATATGAAATAAGCAAACATATTGAAACCTAAAATTATTAGTGGTTACCAAGGGTGAAAGGGGGGGCAGGTTTTCCTTAGAGGGCATTGAGTTTATGTTAATGGTGGTGGAATAATCTGGAAAAGGATAGCAAGAATGATTGCACAATTTAAAGAATGTAATCGATGTCACTGAATTACACATGCAGAAATTGTTGTGCTGGTATATATTTTGTCATGTATATTCTTACCACGAGAAAAAATAAAATAAATCATCCATCCAGAAAAAAAATACTAAGTGAATTTAATGTATGGCAAACATAAATAATATAACAATGGGGGAAGAAAATGCTAGCTTATGAATGTGTTGGGACCAGTTGATAACAGCTTTAAGAAAAATGAACTTGTATGTATATAGTATTCCACATATCCTAAAGTGTTCATGGCTAAATCATATATTAAAAAATAAAAAATTGGTACAGCCTCTCTGGAAAACAGTTTTTCAGTTTCTTACAAAACTAAACATGGGCTTACTATAGAACCCAGCAATTCAGCATTTATCCCAGGGAAGTGAAAACTTAGGTCCACAGAAATGTTCGTAGCAGCTTTATTTGTAATAGTCAAAAAGTGGAAATAACCCAAACATCCTCCGATGGATGAAAGGTTAAAGAACCTGTGGCACATTCAGACCGTGGACTACTACTCAGTGATAAAAAGGAGCAAACTATTGATACACGCAACAACTTGGATGGATCTCAAGGGAATTATGCTCAGTGAAAAAAGCCAGTCTCAAAAGGTTACATGCTGTATGATTCCACTTATATAACATTCTCGAAACAACAAAATTATAGAGAACAGATCAGTGGTTCCCCGGGGTTAGGGTTGTGGGAGGAAGAAATGGTTATGGCTATAAAGGAATAGGCCCTTACAGAGCACCAACTATGTGTCAAGGGTGGTTCTAGCGTCTGGGATACAGGGATGAGCAAAACAGATAAAAATCTTGGCTCCCGGTTAGTGGGAGGAGACAGATAAACAAATGAGGGCGATGAGTGCAATGGAGGAAAAGAAGGCAGGGAAAGGGGAGAGGGAATGAGAGAAGAGGGAGGGATTGTGATTTTAAATAGTCAGGATGGGCCTAATTACAAAGATGACTCCTCAGCAAAAAATAGTGGAGGAGGTGAGGGAGCGTAAGGAAAGAGTGTTCAGGGCAATGGGAATGACAAATGCAAAAGTCCTGAAGCCAGAGCTTGCCTGACTTAGGGAAAAACAGCAAGGAGACTGGTGTGGAGACAGCAGAGTCAGCGCAGGGAGGAGAGCAGGAAGCAACGCTGAGGAGGAAAGGTGGAGGGTCGGATTGTGGAGACCATTTTCAGTGCTTTGGCTTTTAGGCAGAAGTGAGATTGGAAGCCATTAACAATTTTGAACGGAGGAGTGACATGATCTAAACTATGTTTAAAGGATCGCTGCTGTTGACAATAGACTGGGGAGAAGGGAGACAAGCGTAGAAGGCTTTGCAGTGAGAAGGTTTTGCAGTAATCCAGGTGAGAGATGATGGTGTCTTGGGCCAGGGTGGTGTTGGTGGACATGGTGAGAAGTTACTAGATTCTGGGTATATTTTGAAGATAGTGCCAAAAGGATTTGGAGGCTGGTTGTGGAGCGTGAGAGAAACGAGTCAAGAAGACTTAAAGGTTTTAGGCCTGAACAACTGGAAGGGTGGTGTTGCTGCCCACAGAGACGAGAAAGACAATGGCAGAAGCAACTTTTGTGGAGAGCAGGAGTTCAGTTTTGGACAAGTTTGAAATGCCACATCCAAGTGGAGATGTTGACTAGGCAGTTAAATATGTTTGAAGTTCAGGAGGGAAGTCCATCCCGAATATACAAGCACATCTCACTTTATTGTGCTTCGTAGATATTGCTTTTTTTAAAAAAATTGAAGGTTTATGGCAACCCTGTGTCGAACAAGTCTATCGGTGCCATTTTTCCAACATCGTATGCTCATTCATGTCTCTGTGTCACATTTTGGTAATTCTTGCAGTGTTTCAAACTTTTTCATGATTATTATGTTATGATGATCTGTGATCAGTAATCTTTGTTTTGGGGTGCCACAAATTGTGCTCATATTACACAGCGAACTTAACCGATAAATGTTGTGAGTATTCTGACTGCTCCACCAACCAGCCATTGCCCTGTCTTTCTCCCTCTTCTTGGGCCTCCCTATTCTCTGAGATACAACAATATTGAAATTAGGCCAATTAATAACCCTACAATGGCCTCTAAGTGTTCAAGTGAAAGGAATAGTCATTTCTAGCTTAAATCAAAAGCTAGAAATGATTAAGCTTAGTGAGGAAGGCATGTCAAAAGCCGAGATAGGCCAAAAGCTAGGCCTCTTGTGCCAAACAGCCAAGTTGTGAATGCAAAGGAAAAATTCTTGAAGGAAATTAAAACGTTGCTAATCCAGTGAACGGAAACAATGGTGCTGTAATGGTTAAGAGCTGCGGCGCTCCTTGGAAACCGTATAGGGCAGTTCTACTCTGTCCTAAAGGGTAGATATGAGTCAGAATCAACTCAATGGCAAAGGGGTTTTGTTTGGTTTTTAATCCAGTGAACATGCAATGGTAAGAAAGCGAAACAGCCTTATTGCTGATATGATGAAAGTTCTATTGGTCTGAATAGAAGATCAAACCAGCTATAACATTCCCTTAAGCCAAAGCCTAATTCAGAGCAAGGCCCTATCTCTCTTCAGTTCTATGAAGGCTGAGAGAGGTGAAGAAGCTGCAGAAGAAAGTTTGAAGCCAGCAGATGTTAGTTCATGAGGTTTAAGGAAAGAAGCTGTCTCTGTAACATAAAAGTGCAAGGTGAAGTGGCAAGCGCTGATGTATTAGCTGCTGCAAGTTATCCGGAAGACCTAGCTGAGATAATTGATGAAGGCGGCTACCCTAAGCAACATATTTTCAATGTAGATGAAACAGACTTATATTGGAAGAAGATGCCATCTAGGACTTTCACAGCTAGAGTGGAAAAGTCAATACCTGGCTTCAAAGCTTCAAAGGACAGGCTGACTCTCTTGTTAGGGGCTAATGCAGCTGGTGACTTTAAGATGAGACCAATGCTCATTTACCATTCTGAAAATCTAGGACACTTAAGAATTATGATAAATTTACTCTGCCTATGCTCTCTAAATGGAATAACAAAGCCTGCATGACAGCACATCTGTTTACAACATGGTTTACTGAATATTTTAAGCTCACTGTTGAAATCTATTGCTGAGAAAAACCGTTGAGTCGACTCCGACTCATAGCGACCCTGTAGGACAGAGTATAACTGCCCCATAGAGTTTCCAAGGAGCGCCTGGTGGATTTGAACTGCCGACGTTTAGGTTAGCAGCCGTAGCACTTAACCACTATACCACCAGGGTTTCCTTCAAAATATTACTGGTCATTGACAAGGTACTTGGTTACCCAAGAGCTCTGATGGAGATGTACAAGGAGATTGATGTTGCTTTCATGCCTGCTAACACAACATTCATTCTTCAGCCCATGAATCAAGGATTAATTTTGACTTTCAAGTCTTATTATTTTAGAAATATATTTCATAAGGCTATAGCTGCCATAGATAGTGATTCCTCTGATGGATTTGGGCAAAGTAAATTGAAAACCTTCTAGAAAGGATTTACCATTCTAGATGCCATTAAGAACATTCGTGATTCATGGGAGGAGGTCAAAATATCAGCATTAATAAGAGTTTGGAAGAAATTTATTCCAATCGTCATGGATAACTTTGAAAGGCTCAAGATGTCAGTGGAGGAAGTAACTGCAGATGTGATGGAAATAGCAAGAGAACTAGGATTAGGTGTGGAAACTGAAGATGTGACTGAATTACTGCAATCTCATGATAAGACTTTAACAGATGAGTAGTTACCTCTTGCGGATGAGTGAAGAAAGTGGTTTCTTGAGATGGAATCTACTCCTGGTGAAGTTACTGTGAACATTGTTGAAATGATAACAAAGGATTTAGAAAAATACATAAATTTAGTTGATAAGGCAGTAGCAAGGTTTGAAAGGATTGACTTCAATTTTGAAAGAAGTCCTACTGTGGGTAAAATGCTATCAAAGAGCATCGCATGCTACAGAAAAATCTTTTATGAGAGAAGAGTTAATCAATGTGCCAAAATTCATTGTTGTCTTATTTTAAGAAATTGCCACAGCCACCCCAACCTTCAGTAGCCACCATCCTGATCAGTCAGTAGCCATCGACATCGAGGCAAGACCCTCCATCAGCAAAAAGATTACAGCTCACTGAAGGCTCAGATGATGATTAACATTTTTTAATAATTAATTAAGGTATGCACATTGTTTTTTTAGACATAATGCTATTGCATACTAAATAGACTACAGTGTAGTGTAAACATAACTTTTATATGCACTGGGAAACCAAAAAATTTGTGTGACTCACTTTATTGTGATATTCGTTTTATTGTAATGATCTGGAGCTGAACCTGCAATATCTCTGAGAATTGTCTGTACAAATTTGAGAGTTGTCAGCAGACATGAGACTAAATGAAATTGCTGAGAAAGTGGGTATAGAAAAGAGATCTGAGGACTGAGCCCTGAGGCAGCAAACAAGACTAAAATGGAAGTACATCGTGGATAAAGGAGAAACAATTCCTCAACACAAATATGTATGAAAAAACACTGTATGAGGTCAGTGTTCAATTTTTTACACAATAACTGTTAAGGGTAACAATAATAATGGTTATAGCTTATTATGCACTAGGCCCTATGCTAAGGTCTTTGTACATGGTAACTAATTTAATCCCCAAAAAACCTCACTAGCATTTTAAAAATATCAATTAAACAAGTCTAAGATACCATTACACACATTAAAATAAGTTAAAAACAAAAAACAACAACAAAACAATTCATGTGGGGGTGAATGTGGCTTCCCTGGGGTTGTGCACACAGTTAATTGCTCCACTACTAATTGAAAGGTTGGCAGTTGGAATCTACCCAGAAGTGCCTGGTAAGCAAGGCCTGGTGATCTACTTCTGAAAAACCATTGAAAACCCTATGTAGCACAGGTCTGTTCTGACACACATGGAGTCACCGTGGGTTGAGTGTGGCAAATAGATGCCCTCCAACATGGCTGGTGGCACTTTACTAGAGAAGAACCTGGTAATAAATGTAACAGGTGCTCTAAACTCCCCACATTTTATTTTTTTCTTGTAAAAATATATATAACTCAACATTTGCCAAGTCAACATTTTTCAGGTGTACAATTTAATGATATCAATTACATAATCAGGTTGTGTAACCACCACCCATGATTGTTGCCAAATTTCCCATCACCATAAACATACACTCACTGGTTCCTAAACAGTGGTTCCCTCTTCCCGCTTCCTTACACCCCTAGTAACCACTAATAAACTTTGGGTTCTATACATTTGCCTATTATTGTTATTTCATATAAGTGAGATCATACAATATTTATTCTTTTGTGCTTGACTTATTTCACTGAGGATAATGTTTTCATTATGCTCTTGAATGCTGAGTAGCTAAAGCAAAAGGAAAAAATGATGAAATAAAAGAGCTGAACAGAAGATTTCAAAGGGCAGCTTGAGAAGACAAATTATTACAATGACATGTGCAAAGACCTGGAGATAGAAAACCAAAAGGGAAGAACACACTCAGCAATTCTCAAGCTGAAAGAACTGAAGAAAAAATTCAATATTGAAGGATTCTATGGGGAAAATATTAAATGACACAAGAATTATCAAAAGAAGTGTGGAAGAAATACACATAGTCACTGTACCAAAAAGAATTGGTTGACATTCAACCATTTCAGGAGGTAGCATATGATCAGGAAGCAATTGTAATGAAGGAAGAAGTCCAAGCTGCACTGAAGGCATTGGCTAAAAACAAGGCTCCAGGAATCGATGGAATACTAACTGAGATGTTTCAATAAATGGATTCAGTCCTGGAAGTGCTCACTTGTCTATACCAAGAAATTTGAAAGATAGCTACCTGGTCAACTGATTGGAAAAGATACATATTTATGCCTATCCCCATGAAAGGTGATCCAATCAAATGTGGAAATTATCGAAAAATATCATTAATATCACACACAAGTAAAGCTTTGCTGAAGATCATTCAAAAGCAGCTGCAGCAGAATATTGACAGGGAACTGCCAGAAATTCAAGCTGGATTCAGAAGAGGATGTAGAATGAGGAATATCACTGCTGATGTCAGATGGATCCTGGCTGAAAGCAGAGAATACCAGAAAGATGTTTACCGGTGTTTTATTGACTATGTAAAGGCATTCAACTGTATGGCTCATAACAAATTATGAATAACATTGTGAAAAATGAGAATTCCAGGACACTTAATTGTGCTCTTGAGGAATCTGTACATAAATCAAGAGGCAGTCATTCAAACAGAACAAGGAGATACTGTGTGGTTTAAAGTCAGGAGAGGTGTGCGTCAGTGTTGTATGATTCCACCATATCTATTCAATCTGTATACTCAGCAAATAATCTGAGAAGCTGGACTATATGAAGAACGAGGCATCATGATTGGAGGAAGACTCTTTAACAACCTGCATTATGCAGATGATACAACCGCGGTTGCTGAAAGTGAAGAGGACTTGAAGCACTTACTGATGAAGATCAAAGACCACAGCCTTCAGTATGGATTACACCTCGACATAAAGAAAAGAAAAATCCTCACAACTGGACCAATAAGCAACATCATGATGAACAGAGAAAAGATTGCAGCTGTCAAGGATTTTATTTTACTTGGACCCACAATCGACACCCACGGAAACAGCAGGGAAGAAATCAAATTATGCAATGCATTGGGCAAATCTGCTGCAAAAGAACTCTTTAAACTGTTGAAAAGCAAAGATGTCACCTTGAAGACTAAGGTAGGCCTTACCTAAGCCATGGTGTTTTCAGTCACCTCGTATGCATGCAAAAGCTGGATGATGGATAAGGAAGATTGAAGAAGAACTGATGCCTTTGAATCGTGGTGTTGAATATACCATGGAGTGCCAAAAGAATGAACAAATCTATCTTGGAAGAAGTACAACCAGAATGCTTCTTAGAAGCAAGGATGGTGAGAGTGCATCTTAAATACTTTGGACATGTTATCAGGAGGGTCATTCCCTGGAGAAGGACATCATGCTTGGTAAAGTAGAGGGTCAACGAAAAAGAGGAAGACTCTCAAGGAGATGGATTGACACAGTGGCTGCAACAATGGGCTTAAGCATAACAATGCCTGTGAAGGTAGCACGGGACAGGCCAGTGTTTTGTCGTGTTGTACTTACAGTCACTAAGAGTTGAAACCGGCTTGACAGCACCAAACAACAACAACGTTTTCAAGGTGCATCCATGTTGTAGCATGTATTGGGACTTCATTTCTCTTTATGGCTGTGTAATATTCCATCCTATGTATATATTACATTTTGCTTTTCCATTCATCTATTGATGGATACTTGAGTTGTTTCTATATTTTGGCTATTGTGAATAGAACGACAGTGAATGCTGGTGTACATGTGTCTTTTTGAGTAGTTGCTTTCAAGTCTCTTGGGTATATACCAAGGACTGGAATTGCTGGATTATATGGTAGTTCTATGTTTAACTTTTTGAGGACCCACCAAACTGTTTTCCACAGCATTTTGCATCCCTACCAGCAGTGAATAAAGGGTTCCAATTTCTCCACATCCTTGCCAACATTTATTGTTTTCTTTTTCTTTTTTAATATGTGTGTGAAAATTTTAGAATCTGAGGTGCTAGCATATCTAAATAACTTCAGACCTAAACTAAAGAAAGAAAACAAAAAACTCCATTCTGAATTAAATTAAGATTTTCATTTCTATTGTGGAATCTGAAGAGGCTACCTGACACATACAATCCCTCACCATGCCTCTTCACTGCTCTTCTAAAGAAATCATTCAGCCTTTTGCCAAAGTTTAGTGCTTGAAAAACAAAAGCCAGGACTTCTGATCTAAGGAAAGATTTGCCCAGCACCTGTTCAGAATATTTACATTTCAAAAGACTTCACTTCCACTTGCCGTCTTACCTGCTCTCAAGCCCCAACTGACTCTTAGCCAGATAAGCAATGTTTACATTTCAAAAACTTCAGATTTAGGATTAATTCTATCCTAACCAAATGGTTGTTTTTACATTCCAAGAATTTCAATTGAGTTTGACTAGGTCTGCAATTCATCACTGACTTCCACATCAAAAATGTTCATACAGCTAACTTTAGAAATATTGCTTAGTCAAGTTGTATCAGGAAATAAGAAATTAATTTTAAGATAGAAATTCATGTGAGGAAAGTTTATAGCTTGTTTATATAACTTGACGACCCCTTGTAAATCTTTGCTATACATTTCCTGCACTTGTGAGCACAATCTTTTGTTTGCCTCACCTAATGAAAATCCCCCTTGCTCCTTGCAAGCTGAAACACTTTACCATTCTGCTTGCCTGAATGTCTGTGTGATTCCCCATTTCATGAAATATTATTTTATCCTTCAATTAAAAATTCTTAATTTTCTTCTTAGCAGTTTGTAAGTTTAATATTTCACCATAACAAATCTTAGCTGTCCCAGTGGGACCGAAGTGATATCTCATTGTGGCTGTGATTTGCATCTCCTTAATGGCTAATGACATTGAGCATCTTTTCCCGTGTTTGTTGGTCATTTGCATATCTTTTTTAGAAAAATGTCTGTTCAAGTCATTTGACCATTTTTTCATTGAGTTGTCTTTTTGTTGTCATGTTATAGGAGTTCTTTAGATATTCTGGATATTAAACCCTTATCTGATAAATGATCCCCCCAAAATTTCTCCCATTCCGTAGGTTGTCTCTTCACTTTGTTGTTAAAGCCCTTTGTTGAACAGAAGTTTTTAATTTTGCTGGAGCCCAATATATCTATTTTGTCTTTTGTTACTAGTCCTTCTGGAATCAGAGCTAGGAAATCATTGTTAAAAACTAGCTCCTGAAGCCATGCTCCTATGTTTTATTCTAGGAATTTAGTGGTTTTATGTCTTACATTTAGCTCTTTGATCCATTTTGAGTTCATTTTCGTGCATGCTGTGAGGTATGTGGCTAACTTTATTCTTTTGCATGTGGAGACCCAGCTGACCCAGCACCATTTATTAAAGAGACTAAACCCTGGTGGCATAGTGGTTAAGAGTTCGGCTGCTAACCAAAAAGTCAGCAGTTCAAATCTACCAGACACTTCTTGGATACCCTATGGGGCAGTTCTACTCTGTCCTAGAGGGTATAAAGTTGGAATTGACTTGACAGCAGTGGGTTTGGTTTGGTTTTATTCTTTCCCCATCACATGAACTTAGCACGCTTGTCAAAAATCATTTGACTAAATACCCTGATGTTACTGGAATCAATTATAAACAACATAAAATAACAAATGTTGGAGAGGCTGCAGGGAGATTGGAACTCTTATGCACTGCTGGTGGGAATGCAAAGTGGCACTATCATTTTGGAAAACTATATGATGCTTCCTTAAAAAGCTAGAAATAGAAATAGTATATGATCCAGAAATCCCACTCCTAGGAATATATCCTACAGAAATAAGAGCTATCACATGAATAGACATGTGCACACCCATGTTCATTGCAGCATTATCTGCAATAGCAAAAAGGTGGAAACAACCTAAGTGCCTGTCAAAAGACAAATGAATAAACAAACCTTGGTATGCAACACAATGGAATAATGTGCAACAATAAAGAACAGTGATGAATCTGTGAAATATCTCACAACATGGATGGATCTGGAAGGCATTATACTGAATGAAATAAGTCAATCACAAAAGAACAAATGCTGTATGAGACCACTATTATAAAAACTCATGAAAAGGTTTTCGCACAGAAAGAAACAATCTTTGATGGCTACAAGGGAGGGGAGGGGTGAGGGAAAGATACTAACTAGATAATAGGTAAGTTGTAACTTCGGTGAAGTGTAATACAGTATACAGTATTGGGTAAGTCAGCTCAACGTGACCAAAGCAAAGTCGTGGAAGCTTGATAGACACATCCAAGCTCCCTGAGGGACTGAGTTTCTGGGCTGAGGGCTTGAGACCATAGTGTCAGGGACATCTAGCTCAACTGGCATAATATGGTTTATAAAGAAAATGTTCTACACCCTACTTGGGTGAGCAGCGTCTGGGATCTTAAATGCTTGTGAGCCACCTAAGGTATAGCTACTGGTCCCACCCTATTTGGAGCAAAGGAGACTGAAGAAAACCAAAGACACAAAGGAAAGATTAGTTCAAATGACTAATGGACCACAACTACCACACACCTCCACCAGACTGAGTCCAGAACAACTAGATGGTGCCTGGCTACCACCACCGAGGGCTCTGACAGGGATCACAAAAGACAGTCCCAGACAAAGAGGGAGAAAAACATAGAACAAAATTCTAACTCACAGAAAAAAGGTCAGACTTACTGGCTGAACAGAGACTGGAGAAACCTTGAGAGTATGGCCCCCAGGCATCCTTTAACTCCGTGCTGGAGTCACTCCTGAGGTTCACCCTTCAGCCAAAGATTAGACAAGCCTATAAAACAAACAATAACACATGTAGTTCAATCATGTATAAGAGATTAAATGGGCATACCAGCCCAAAAGCAAAGATGAGAAGGCAGGAAGGGAGGGAATGTCACAAAACAATTTGTGTATCACTTTTTTAAAGAGAAACTAACTTGTTCTGTAAACTTTCACTTAAAGCACACACAACACACACAAAATCATTTGACTGTAAATGTATGGGTTTATTTCTGGACTGCCAATTCTATCTCATTGGTCTATGTGTTTATTATTATACCAGTACCAGACTGTTTTGGTTACTGTAGCTGTATAGAATGTCTTGGAATCAGGAAGTGTGAGTCCTCCTACTTTGTTCTTCCTCTTCAAAATTGCTTTGGCTATTCAAGGCCTCTTTCAGCACATCTTCTGGCCTTGCACAAGGAGGAAAAAGCAACTACCACATATGTTCACTGTAGCCTTACCAATTAGCATGAAAACTGGCCATGACCCAAATATTGCAAAACAACCTATGATACATTAATATGAAGGAACAGCCACTTAACCATTAAAACAGTAAGTATATGGACTATGTTAGTACAGGTAATGTGATTTGTCTTGGTTAGGGATTCCTTGCTTTTGAGGATCCAGCCAGTTAGCTTAAGTAAAGGAAAATTTATCTCGAGGGTACAGAGGTATCTTCTGCCTCCCAAGAGCAATGAATAAACCCAAGTCTTTAGAGAGACTGAGACGCGAACCTGGAAAGTCATCAGGGATGAGGCAACACACCTGAGTGGGAGTCGTCTTTTTCTAGCCATGCTGTGCCTCATTTGCTTCTCTCTGCATGTCTGTTTCTTTATCCTCTTTTTCATCTGGTGCTCGTCAGTGCTCCAGGCCCCAAATGGCTAATCATAACCCTCAGGCTACATGAACTTACTGTGTTAAAGACTTTTCCTGAAGGGAGGATTTGATCCAGAGGGAGGGCTGGGTCATGTGTCAACATGATAGCAGATGCACACTATTTTAGCTGGAAATATGAGGAATACCAGGCGATGATGGGTGGGGGAGGGGGGGTGCTGTTTTGTAGAACAGGAAGGACTTAGTTTGGGAAGACTTTTCAAAACACTTCGACCACAATTTTAAGAAAGCAGGAAACAGATAACATGTTTGCACCAATTTCAACTTTGTAAAATGCACATTGGCAGAAGCCAGAAAAGTTGAAATGATACATATAAGATAGACATTTATCAAATTCTTTTTTCCTGTAAAATTGCTGTGCATGTAGATTTTAAAACACATTTCTGAGCAGTTATATAGTGGTTTCACATAGTTAAAAGGGAGGAATGTTCAAGCATCGTTGGGTTGTATCATTAACAGGGAATAAGAATCAAATGGTGAGTTTGGGAATAGCCAGCAGAACTAAATGAATGCTGAGTGGCTGGTAATTTGGGGTCAATAATTTTTATGTTTAAGAGGAAGCTGTCCCTTACCATAGCAATTTCTGGTTTCCACAGTATTTTGTACATGACTCTTACACCACACTCTTTCTCCATGAAGCTTGATGTTATTTTTTTTAACAGAGCGACACAAGAGGCAGAGGCATTGGTAAGGTAAAGAAGAGAGATGGGTGATGAGGGACTGAAGGCTACTCAACAATGCAATTTCATGTCTTTACTTCTCTGCCTGGAACATACGGCAAGATTTTGGCTTGCTTACTTTGGACAGGTCATCAGGAGAAACCAATTGCTAGAAAAGGATGTCATGATTGATAAAGTAGAGGGACAACAAAAAGGAGGCAAACCTTCAGTGAGATGGCTTGATACAATAAGTGCAACAATGAACTCAAACATACCAACAATCGTGAATATGGCAACACTTTTTCCTGTTTTACATAAGGTCATCATGAGCGGGAGCCGACTCTGCACCAACTTCTTGCAAAATTCCCATTGATCTTTCAAGCCCAGATTAGATAATTTTTCCTGTATGGAGCCTCTTCTGATGTGCTAATCCCTGCCCTGTTCCTATGGCATTTTTGATCCTTCATTTATGGAATTTTGTATATTGTTTTATAATTAATTGTGTACATCTCTTTGTTCAAGGTACTTAGTATATCTGGCTGAGTACATTGTTTGCATCACCCAAGGACTCCAGTATCAGTACACCCACAACCCATTGTCGTCGAGTTTATTCTGATTCAAAGCAACCCTATAGGACAAAGTAGGCTGCCTTATAGGGTTTCCAAGACTGTAAATCTTTGCAGAAGCAGACTGCTACATCCTTCTCCTGCAGAGCTGCTGGTGGGTTTGAATCACTGACCTTTTGGTTCACAGCCGAGAGCTTAACCACTGTGCCAGCTGGGCTCCATAGTATGAATACAGTGCCTGGCAAGTAAAAGGAGCGCAAAAAATGTTTGATGTCTGATTGAATTTCTTGTCTATTCATTCGTTCATTAATTCCTTACAGATTTCTTAACTGACTGGTAGGGAATAAATGTCAGGACTAATTCAGTCTGGTCTTCCCAAATTAGTTTGACCTTTCCAGTTCAAGGCAGTGCTTTTTGATTGGGAACATAGAGAAACCTGTGCTTCCTGAGAAGAGATTTAAAAATAAGACCAGAGGCAGAGGATATAATGTTGGCAGCTGGCTAAAAAGGAAACTAGAATTCCTGCTCTTACATGACCTGTGTTCTCTAGACAACCGCATCTTCTTTCTGGCTCCCTAAATTGGGACCTGCTTTGCAGCCATGTAGATGACGTGGAATCAGAAAGAGAAGAAGAGGTCATTCATTTTTTTGTGGGGTCTAGGTGGAAACACACTTGTATTAGTACATTGCTGCTGAAACAAGTAACCACACGCCTAATGGCTTAAAACAACACAAATTATTCTCTTACAGTTCCAGAGGTCAGAAGTCCAAAATAAGTTTTACCAAGCTAAGACCAAGGTGTCCACTGGGCTAGTTCCTTCTGGAGTCTGTGGGGGAGAATCCACTGCCTTTTCCATCTTCTGAAGGCTGACCTCTTTCCTTGGCTCACGGTCCCGTATCACATGGCCTTTTCTCCCTCTGCTTCTGTTATCATTCTGCCTTATACCCACTCTCATATCCTGCCTTTCTCTTACAAGGGCCCAAGTGATTACACTGGGCCCACCAAGATAATCCAGAATAATTTCCCTATCTCAAAATCCTTAACTTAATCATATCTGCAAAGTCCCATTTGACATATAAGGTAGCATTCACGGGTTCTGGGGATTAGGACATGGACATCTTGGGGGCAGTGGGGCGGGGGCCTATCCTAAAAGCTCTTATCTGGCATTTCTAGCCTCTTAAGAACTGAAGCAAATCAATGACACAGAACTCACTAGTCATGGATATAATTTGATATTGCTGGGAAAAACATGGTCATGACTAAATAGGTTAAGAGCTAACTGCCAGCACTGAAAAGAGAAATGCATGCATTTAGGCTCATACTCTAACAAGGACACAGAGGAATAGGGAGAGCATCATGTATAACGAGCTTCCCGATATGACATAGAACAAGAAGGGGAGTCATTTAGAAATCGTATTGTGTTAGTTGATATAGAGATATGTTTATGCTCACCTGAGATTATCTTATTAGTTTACATATATGTTTTTTTGAATGTCAGTGCCATGGAAGCAGAAACCTTATGTCCCCAGGGCCTTGAATAAAGCTGTAATATAGTAGGCGCTCAATAAATATCTGGATACGTTTTTAAATATATATATACTGCTATTTTTTTTTTTTTTTATCTTTTTATGTAGGAAAAAAAGAAACGAGAATGAAGGACCTAGCATTTGAGGTCCTCTGCACTGAGAGAATTTGACTATTCATGAGTAACAGGAAATAGTTTAATACATAATATACTACCTGAATTCACATTATGAAGGGGGGATACAATCAGTACAATCGTTCATATATTGCTGTCCCTGCAGAATTAAGAACATAGTTTGATGTGAAGGTTACAAGTACATAGACTGACATTCTGTCAGGCCTGTGTGTCTCCTTGTCTTAAACAATGGCTCCATCTTTGTGGAGGGGTGAGGTGAAGCCCATCCCATTTCCTTGCCCCATCTGCTAACCGTGAACGTTGCCCAGAAAGAACCCACACACCTTGGCCTACCTCTTGGGAGGCTGACACCACCCACTCATGTGGACTTTGTTTCTGTTCTGTTTTCTTTGGTTCAGTGTATTGTGTATCTTCCAGGGAAGACCTGGCTTCCTCCTAGTGGTGGCATTCCCAGTTAAGGGAGATGGAGTTCCATCCCCTGTGCCTCCTCCCTGAAATAACACATCTTGATTTCAACCATCACTGCTAGAAATGGTTGTGTGCTCAGTTTCTCTATCAAGCTGGGCTCTTGACCTGTCCTGTCTGGCACCTGTCACTCACTGAATAATGCCAGTCACCAGGTGGTGCCCACACAACTGTCCATAGCATAACATTTTTTTAAATAATTTATTTTATCTTTGTTGTTGAGAATATCCACAGCTGAACTTACACCAATGCAACAGTTTCTACACATACAACTCAGTGACATTGATTACGTTCTTCAAGTTGTGCAGCCATTCTCATTCTCCTTTTCTGAGTTGTTCCCCCCCATTAACATAAACTTATTGTCCCCTAAGTTTTCTACCTAACTTTGGAGTTACTGTTGTCAATTCAATCCCATGTAGATAGATCTTAAAAGGCACAATGTAGCATAATATTTTTAAAAGCATTAAAAATCCTAAAAAAATAAAAAAAGGACATGTGTAAATACCAGCATACTCCTGCACTCACTAACTTGCTTCCCAACAAACATGTGTATGTGTGTGTAATTTAAAATGTGTGCTCCCCAAGTGGGCTGTCTCATGGGGGGTGGAGAGTAAATGGGAATATGTAGCAAGGTGTAAATGGGTTTTTATGTGAGAGACTGAGTTGATTTGTAAACTTTCACTTAAAGCACAATAAAAATTATTAAAAAAAAGTGTGTGCCCCCCAACACCCCACCTTTCCCTGGCTGGGTCTTAGCCTGTCTTGAACCTTGCAGTCTGACCCCCTGGCTCATCTGGTGCCATGCATCCTGCTCAGGCCTCTCTAGGAGATGGCGATCCACTCGGTGGTCCTGTCTGCAGCCAGCACGGTGAGTACCTGCCTGAACCTGGGCTCTGCCTTATCTTGTTCAAACCTGTCAGAGGCGCTGCATTTTTTGCCTCTGCCTGTTCTTATCAGGCCGGTCCAGTCCTGCCTGCTGTTCGCCCTGGTATTCCTGCCGCACACCAGCTCGGCATAGCCTAGAGGCTGTTGGCTCCAAACAAGGTCCTGTTGGTCTGCACCTCCCAAACCACCCAGTAGAGAACATGAGCCCCCACTGAAAGCCTGGTTCTGCACTCCCATTCAGGCAATTGGAACCCAGGAGCATGGGAATGGCAGCCTTCTCCTCTGGAAGAATATCTGTGGAGCCAGCCCAACCTTGCTTGGTTCAAATCTTGGGTTACTATAGAACAGCTTTGTGATTCGGACAAGTCACACAACCTTTTAGGGCCTCAGTTTCCTCATCTGTAACATGGAGACGATACAGTAAAATTCCACGATAAAGTGATGAGTGAGGCAAAAGAGGGCAATCTCAGAAAATACAGGGCCAGATAATTGTGAAGTTAATTAAATGACCTGGATGGGCCTGTGCAGTTAGCCGGCTAGCCACCTGGGATTTCCAGGGGTCTGGCTCTATGAACCAAATCCTTTCCATCTGGGTGGTTTGGTGCCACCTGGGCATTGTTTGTTATTAGTTGCCATTGAGTTGGCTCCAATTCATGGCAACCTTATGAGTAACAGAATGAAATGCTGTCCAGTCTGCACCATCTCCCAGCATTATATCAGACAATATTCTGTTGCGATCCATAAGATTTTCATTAGCTATTTTTTTTTTAATTTTGGGGAGCAGATTGCCAGATCTTTCTTCCTAGTCTTAGTCTGGAAGCTACTATAACCTGTTCATTTGGGTGACACTGCTGGTATTCGAAATACCAGTGGCATATCTTCCAGCATCACGGCAACACACAAGCCACTATAGTACAACAAAATGACAGATGAGTGGTAGGGACATTGTTTATTCTGGTTCAAACATTGATCAGAACAAGCATGGGTCCTGTGGCTGGCTAAAGTTTGTAAGAAAGCAGCAATAATTCCAGGAATCTCTGACTTATCTGGCATCCATTGTGTCTTTTGGATCCAGGGAAATTTGGCTGGGAGAATACTAAGAACACAGATACCCACCCTCTGCCTCCCCTCTTTCCCAGAGGGCGTTGATGTCTTCCCACCCCGACATGGTAAGAACTTTAGCTCCCTTGATTGGAGACAGAAGCTGGGGGAAGGACAGGAACTGGGAGCCAAATAACAATTATGTGATACTCAAATCTGCTTCCTTGAGAAGTTTTACTTTAATGTCTATCCTATCATTGTTGTGAGGATTATACAAATTATAATCCTCGTATAATCCGAATTCAAATAATAATATACAAATGTGTCACAGTGCTTGGCATGTAGTATTTGCTTATTAAATGGTGAATCAACTCCATAAGTGTTTGCTAAGCATTTACTATGTTCTGGGTAATACACTAGGGCCTATGACTAAAGGAATAAATCAGGAACATATTGTTCCTGCCCGTCTGAAGCTTATGTTGTTGTTAGTTGCCATCAAGTCAGCTCCATCTGTAAGCCTGTGTGTTCCTTGCTTACTGGTAAATCTGCCCCTCAGGGCGGCCAAACTTCCAGAGTGACTGGTTTTTTGATCTGCTGGTTTTCTCAGGAATCAGATTTTCGACAAAGCAGAGGATGAGGAAGAGTGAGGCAAAATAAAATGAAGTCAGAAGGGGCGATTAAGAGTGAGCAAGAGAACCAAAGGAAGGGGAGAAAGAATGAAAACAGCCAAGCTCATCTTCTGAGTCTCAAGAGCCCTGGTTCTCCACCTGGACCAGCTAATAATTACCTTTCTACATGTGACTCACTTCTCCGCTTTCTACACTGCTTTCCAGAAGATTGCATAGCCTTCTGGCCTACTTGCCTCTCTCCCAGCTTCTGAATAGAGATGGGAGCTTCAGTCTCTCAGCTGGGTTCTGAAGCAGGGTGCTGTTTTGAAGCAACGCACAACTGAGAAGGGAAGGAATGACGTGTATGTGAAATTCCAGACTGCTTCAACATGCCCATTCACCTTATCCTGGTGGATTATCAGTAAATATGTACTGTTGTTGGTGGCGATGAAGCTTGAATATCTGCTAGTTAGTACCAGACACAGGATGTATGAGTCATGTCCGCATTCATATTGATCGGATGACGATACTAACTATGACGTGAACACTTTGAACGCTGTATTTCATGCCCCATTAGCTGAGCAAGCTACATACCTTTTCTTAGAAATGAGACTTGACTTTAATATCTGCAACCTCTGATCTGAAATGTGCAAAATGTTTTTTCTGATATAGTATTTTACTTGGAACATTTTGCAGATGTTAAATGTGCTAGTACAGACTCTTTGATGTAACTTAGTCTGAGCCCACCCACAGGTGTTATTGTGCCTGTATTATAACATCGTCCAGAACAGAAAGTGTCAAGTTAACCAGCATCATTTGTAACACTTGTGGTTAATAGAATTTTATCTGTGTTCTTTTAAGCATCATTCTTCTTTTTAAAATTTTTGTTACATGCTGATGTCAAGTGTTCTTTGACACTTCCCTAAAACGAACAAGAATTTGATAAAAGCTTCCTAAGACAATATTTCTTTGCTTAAGCTTGCCCCTGGCCAATTGGGCTTCAATAATAAAACTCTTCTTTACCCCAAACCTTAATGGCATAAGCACATGTCCTGATCAAAGTGCCTTTCTGTCTTTCGAATTTCTCTTAACTTTTTAAGTTCTGCTTTTAAATTCAACTCCTAGGCATTCAGTAAGAGTTTCCTCTGGCTTCCTTACAGCCTATTTAATCAACTGTCTACATGCCTTGCACATAGTAGGCACTCAGTAAGAGTCTGTTAGATGGAAGAGCCAGGAGGGCTTTGCAAAATATCATGCAACTGACTGTCATGTTGAGTGGTTCACTGATGGCCTTGTTCTCTCTCCCTCATCTGGAAGTTTCCAGGACTGAGGGATCTCTCGCCAGGCCAGCTTCCCTCCATTTCTAACCAGAGTCGTCGTGTTGGAGATTGAAGCAGTACCGCCATCATCATGGCCCTCCTCAGCAGCCCAGACGTTTCTCAGTGAGCCAGCAGGCCGCTGTGAGGTCAGGCACAGAAGCCTAGTATAATGAGAGGAATGGAAATGAGCCCTGAAATTTCTTCACTCTTTGTTCTTCTGATGGGTGACAGGATAATTAGTCCAAATGAGTGCAGCCTCTCCCAGACTATATTTGGTCTAATTGCAGAGCTTTGTTTCCCCTGGAGGCGCCTTGATTCCTCCCTGGTAGATGGTAGTGCCAGAACGGGGAGCAAAACCAAGTAGGCCAGCCATTGCTGCAGCAGGGAGTGCTTTCTTTCCCCTTCTCAGACAGGACGCAGTGGTGGTGCAGCTGAAAGAGTGGGTCCAGGAAACAGGAAATGGGGTTCAACCCAAATATGCCACTTTATTCCCACTGAGCCTCAGCTTTTTATGTTAAACATGATATTCTCCACATCACAGGGGAGTGATGATGGTGAAATGTGATCACTTTTGTAAAAAAAAGTGTGCTATTAATTTTAGATGCATGATACAAATGCAGGTATATTCTGTAAATAATAAAAGTGCCCAGGTTTCCCCCTTTGAAAAGGGCCAGTGTCCACTTAACCTTGGATATGAAGCTCTGTCATAGTTATGAGGTAAGTTTGTCTTCATCTTTTCTCCCTTCCTCCTCACTAGGACCACTGGTTCCTCATCCTCAAGTACATGGTTAATGCTAGAAAAAAAAATATGTATATATATATAATTGTGCCTTGAGTGAAAGTTTACAAATCAAGCTGGTCTCTCATACAAAAGCTTATATACACCTTGCTATGTACTCCTAGCTGCTTTCCCTCTAATGAGACAGCACACTCCTTCTGTCCACCCTGTATTCCCCATGTCCACTCAACCAGCTCCTGTCCTCCTCTGCCTTCTCATTTCCCCTCTGGGCAGGAGCTGCCCACATAGTCTTCTTATCTGTCTACTTGAGTTAAGAAGCTAACTCCTCACCAGTATCATTTTCTGTCTTATACTCCAGTCCAATCCCTGTCTGAAGAGTTAGCTTTGGGAATGGTTCCAGTCTTGGGCTAACCGAAGATCTGGGGACCATGACCTCTGGGGTCTCTCTAGTCTCAGTCACACCATTAAGCCTGGCCTTTTTATGAGAATTTGAGGTTTGCATCCCACCGTTCTCCTGCTCCATCAGGGATTCTCTGTTGTGTTCCCTGTCAGGGCAGTTGTAGGTTGTAGCCAGGCACAGATTCATCATTGTTCTTAATTGTTGCATAGTATTCCATCATGTGACTATACCCTAATTTATTTATCCATTCATCAGTTGATGGGCACCTTGGTTGCTTCTGTCATGTTGCTATTGTAAACAGTGCTGCGATGAACACGAGTGTGCATAAATATGTTCCTGTGAAGGCTCTTATTTCTCTAGGATATATTCCAGGGAGTGGGATTGCTGGATTGTATGGTAGTTCCATTTCTAGTTTTTTAAGGAAGCACCAAATTGACTTCCAAAACGGTTGTACCATTTTACATTCCCACCAGCAGTGTGTAAGTGTTCCAGTTTCTCTACAACCTCTCCAACATTTATTATTTTGTGTTTTTTGGATTCATGCCAGCCTTGTTGGAGTGAAATGGTATCTCACTGCAGTTTTGATTTGCATTTCTCTAATAGCTAATGATCATGAGCATTTCCTCATGTATTGGTTAGCTGCCAGAATGTCTTCTTTGGTGAAATGCCTGTTCTTAGCCATTGCCCATCTTTTAATTGGGTTATTTGTCTTTTTGTTGTTGAGTTTTTGCCATATCATGGAGATTTTAGAGATCAGACGACACTGATCGGATTTGTTGAAGCCAAAAATTTTTTCTCAGTCAGTAGGTGATCTTTTTACTCTTTTGGGGAAGTCTTTGGATGAGCATAAATGTTTGATTTTTAGGAGCTCCTAGTTACCTAGTTTCTCTTCTGGCATTTGTGCATTGTTAATAATGTTTTGTATACTGCTTTTTTATGCCACGTACTAGGGCTCCTAACATTGTCCCTATTTTTTTTTTCCATGATCTTTATCATTTTAAATTTCATATTTATGTCTTTGATCCATTTCGTTTTTGTGCACAGTGTGAGGTATGGGTCTTGTTTCATTTTTTTTTGCACATGGATATCCAGTTATATCAGCACCATTTAGCTGACTTTGGGCCTTTGTCAAATATCAGCTGCTCATAAATAGGTGGATTTATGTCTTAATTCTCAATTCTGTCCCATTGGTCTATGTATATGTTGTTGTACCAGTACCAGGCTGTTTTGACTACTGTGGCAGTATAATGCGCTCTAAAATCAGGTAGCGTGAGGCCTCCCACTTTTTTTTTCCTTTTCAGTAATGTTTTACTTATCCGGGGCCTTTTTCCCTTCCATATTCAATTGGTGATTTCTTTCTTGATTTCATTAAAAAATGTCATTGGAATTTGGATCAGAATTGCATTGTATCTATAGATAGCTTTGGGTAGAATAGACACTTTTACAATGTTGAGTCTCCCTATCCAGGAGCAAGGTATGTTTTTTGACTTCTGTAGGTATCTTTTGGTTTCTTACACTAGTGTCTTGTGGTTTTCTTTGTATAGGTCTTTTATATTTCTGGTTGGTTTTATTCCTAAGTATTTTATTTCCTTGGAGGCTACTGTAAATGGTATTGATTTGGTAATTTCCTCTTCAATGTTTTCTTTGTTGATGTAGAGGAATTTCTGCATGCTTATCTTGTATCCTGATACTCTGCTGAAATCTTCTATTAGTTTCAGTAGTTTTCTTGAGGATTCCTCATGGTTTTCTGTGTATAAGATCATGTAATCTGCAAATAGAGATACTTTTACTTCTTCCTTGCCAATCTGGATACCCTTTCTTTCTTTTTTTTTTTTTTTAATTTTTATTGTGCTTTAAGTGAAAGTTTACAAATCAAATCAGTCTCTCACACAAAAACTTACATACACCTTGCTACATACTCCCAATTGCTCTCCCCTCTAATGCGACAGCCCACTTCCTCCCTCCACTCTCTCTTTTAATGTCCATTTCGCCAGCTTCTAACCCCCTCTACCGTCTCATCTCCCCTCCAGACAGGAGATGCCAACATAGTCTCAAGTGTCCATCTGATCCAAGAAGCTCATTCTTCACCAGCATCGCTCTCCATCCCATTGTCCAGTCCAATCCCTGTCTGAAGAGTTGGCTTTGGGAATGGTTCTTGTCCTGGGCCAACAGAAGATCTGGGGGCCATGACCTGTGGAGTCTTTCTAGTCTGAGTCAGACCATTAAGTCTGGTCTTTTTATGAGAATTGGGGGTCTGCATCCAGCTGCTCTCCTGCTCCCTCAGGGGTTCTCTGTTGTGTTCCCTGTCAGGGCAGTGACTGATTATAGCTGGGCACCATCTAATTCTTCTGGTCTCAGGCTGATGTAGTCTCTTGTTTATGTGGCCTTTTCTGTATCTTGGGCTCTTAATTACCTTGTGTCCTTGGTGTTCTTCATTCTCCTTTGGTCCAGGTGGGTTGAGACAAATTGATGCATCTTAGATGGCTGCTTGCCAGCATTTAAGACCCCACATGCCACTCTTCAAAGTGGAATGCCCAATGTTTTCTTAATAGATTTTATTATGCCAATTGACTTAGATGTCCCCTGAAACCATGGTCCCCAAGCCCCTGACCCTGCTGCACTGGCCTTCGAAGCATTCGGTTTATTCCAGAAACTTCTTTGTTTTTGGTTTAATCCAGTTGTGCTGACCTCGCCTGTATTGTGTGTTGTCTTTCCCGTCACATAAAGTAGTTCTTATCTACTATCTAATTGGTGAATACCCCATTCCCACCCTTCCCCCCACCCCCGCTCTTGTAACCATCAAAGAATATTTTCGTCTCAGTTTAAACTATTTCTCAAGTTCTTATAATAGTGGTCTTACATAATATTTGTGCTTTTGCAACTGACTAATTTCACTCAGCATAATGCCTTCCAGATTCCTCCAGGTTGTGAAATGTTTCACAGATTCGTCACTGTTCTTTATTGACGCGTAGTATTCCATCGTGTGGATATACCATAGTTATTTATCCAGTCATCCGTTGATGGGAATCTTGGTTGCTTCCATCTTTTTGCTATTGTAAACAGTGCTGCAATTAACATGGGTATGCACATACCTGTTCGTGTGAAGGCTCTTATTTCTCTAAGATGTATTCCAAGGAGTGAGGTTGCTGGATTGTACGGTAATTCTGTTTCTAGCTTTTTAAGGAAGCACCAAATCGACTTCCAAAGTGGTTGTACCATTTTACATTCCCACCAGCATTGTGTAAGTGTTCCAATCTCTCCACAACCTCGCCAACATTTATTATTTTGTGTTTTTTGGATTAATGCCAGCCTTGTTGGAGTGAGATGGAATCTCATTGTAGTTTTGATTTGCATTTCTCTAATGGCTAATGATCGTGAGAATTTCCTCATGTATCTGTTAGCTCCCTGAATGTCATCTTTAATGAAGTGTCTGTTCATATCTTTTGCCCATTTTTTAATTGGGTTATTTATCTTTTTGTTGTTGAGTTTTTGCAGTATCATGTAGATTTTAGAGATCAGGCACTGATCAGAAATGTCATAGCTAAATACTTTTTCCCAGTCCATAGGTAACCTTTTTACTCTTTTGGTGAAGTCTTTGGATGAGCACAAGTGTTTGATTTTTAGGAGCTCCCAGTCATCTAGTTTTTCTTCTGCATTGTTAGTAATGTTTTGTATACTGTTTATGCCATATATTAGGGCTCCTGATGTTGTCCCTATTTTTTCTTCCATGATCTTTATTGTTTTAGATTTTATATTTAGGTCTTTGATCCATTTTGAGTTAGTTTTTGTGCATGGTGTGAGGTATGGGTCTTGTTTCATTTTTTTGCAGATGGATATCCAGCTAGGCCAGCACTATTTGTTAAAAAGACTGTCTTTTCCCCATTTAACTGATTTGGGGCCTTTGTCAAATATCAACTGCTCAGATGTGGATGGATTTATGTCTGGATTCTCAATTCTGTCCCATTGGTCTATGTATCTGTTGTACCAATACCAGACTGTTTTGACTACTGTGGCAGTATAATAGGTTCTAAAACCAGGTAGAGTGAGACCTCCCACTTTGTTCTTTTCAGTATGCTTTACGTATCTGTGGCCTCTTTCCCTTCCATATGAAGTTGGTGATTTGTTTCTCCAACTCATTAAAAAATGTTATTGGAGTTTGGATAGGAATTGCATTAAATCTATAGATTGCTTTTGGTAGAATAGACATTTTTATAATGTTAAGTCTTCCTATCCATGAGCAAGGTATGTTTTTCCACTTATGTAGGTCTCTTTTGGTTTCGTGCAGAAGTGTTTTGTAGTTTTCTTTGTATAAGTCCTTTACATCTCTGGTAAGATTTGTTCCACAAGTATTTTACCTTCTTGGGGGCTACTGTAAATGGTATTGATTTAGTGGTTTCCTCTTCATTGTTCTTTTTGTTGGTGTAGAGGAACCCAACTGATTTTTGTATGTTTATATTATATCCCGATACTCTGCTGAACTCTTCTATTAATTTCAGTAGTTTTCTGGAGGATTCCTTAGGGTTTTCCTTGTATAAGATCATGTCATCTGCAAATAGAGATAATTTTACTTTTTCCTTACCAATCTGGATGTCCTTTATTTCTTTATCTAGCCTAATTTCCCCAGCTAGGACCTCCAGCACAATGTTGAATAAGAGTGGTGATAAAGGGCGTCCTTGTCTGGTTCCCAGTCTCATGGGGAATGCTTTCAGGCTCTCTCCATTTAGGATGATGTTGGCTACTGGCTTTGTATAAATGCCCTTTATTATGTTGAGGAATTTTCCTTCAATCCTTATTTTGCTGACAGTTTTTATCATGAATCGGTGTTGAAATTCATCGAATGCCTTTTCTGCATCAATTGATAAGATCATGTGATTCTTGTCTTTTGTTTTATTTATGTAATGGAATACATTAATTGTTTTTCTAATTTGAACCATCCCTGCATACCTGGTATGAATCCCACTTGATCATGGTGAATTTTTTTTTTTTGATATGTTGTTGAATTATGTTGCCTAGAATTTTGTTGAGGATTTTTGCATCTACATTCATGAGGGATATAGGTCTGTAATTTACTTTTTTTATGGTGTCTTTACCTGGTTTTGGTATCAGGGATATACTGGCTTCATAGAATGAGTTTGGGAGTATTCCATCCTTTTCTATGCTCTGAAATACCTTCAGTAGTAATGGTGTTAACTCTTCTGTGAAAGTTTGGTAAAGCTCTGTGGTGAAGCCGTCCAGGCCAGGACTTTTTTTTGTTGGGAATTTTTTTGATTACCTTTTCAGTCTCTTCTTTTATTATGGGTCTATTTAATTGTTCTACCTCTGTTTGTATTAGTTTATGTAGATGGTGTATGTCTAGGAATTCATCCATTTCTTCCAGGTTTTCAAATTTGTTAGAGTACAATTTTTTGGAGTAATCTGACATGATTCTTTTAATATCAGTTGGGTCTGTTGTGATATTGCCCATCTCATTTCTTATTCAGGTTATTTGATTCCTCTCCTGTTTTTCTTTTGTCAGTTTGGCCAGTGGTTTATCAATTTTGTTGATTTTTTCAAAGAACCAGCTTTTGGTCTTGTTAACTCTTTCAATTGTTTTTGTTTTCTATTTCATTTAGTTCAGCTCTAATTTTTATTATTTGTTTTCTTCTGGTGCCTGTGGGTTTCTTTTGTTGCTCTCTATTTGTTCAAGTTGTAGGGATAATTCTATGATTTTGGCCCTTTCTTCTTTTTGTATGTGTGCATTTATTGATATAAATTGACCGCTGAGCCCTGCTTTCGCTGTGTCCCAAAGGTTCTGATAGGAAGTGTTTTCATTCTCATTGGATTCTATGAATTTCTTTATTCCATCCTTAACATCGTCTATAATCCAGTCTTTTTTGAGCAGGGTATTGTTCAGTTTCCGCATGTTTGATTTGTTTTTCCTGCTTTTCCTGGTATTGATTTCCACTTTTATGGCCTTATGGTCAGAGAAGATGCTTTGTAATATTTCACTGTTTTGGATTCTGCTAAGGCTTGCTTTATGACCTAATATGTGGTCTATTCTAGAGAATGTTCCATGTGCACTAGGAAAGAAAGTATACTTGGCTGCTGTTGGGTGGAGTGTTCTGTATATGTCTATGAGGTCAAGTTGGTTGATTGTGGTATTTAGATCTTCCATTTCTTTACTGAGCTTCTTTCTGGATGTCTTGTCCTTCACCAAAAGTGGTGTGTTGATGACTCCATTATTGTGGAGCTATCTATCTCACTTTTCAATGCTGATAGAATTTGTTTTATGTATCTCGAAGCCCTGTCATTGGGTGCATAAATATTTAATATGGTTGTATCTTCTTGGTATACTGTTCTTTAATCATTATATAGTGTCCTTCATTGTCCTTTAAAGTCTATTTTGTCAGAAATTAATATTGCCACTCCTGCTCTTTTTTGATTGTTGTTTGCTTGATATATTTTTTTCCATCCTTTGAGTTTTAGTTTGTTTGTGTCTCTAATTCTAAGGTGTGTCTCTTATAGGCAGCATATAGACAGATCGTGTTTTTTAATCTATTCTGCTACTCTCTGTCTCTTTATTGGTGCATTTAGTCCATTTATATAAGCCTAATTATGGAGGGGTATGAGTTTAGTGCTGTCATTTTGATGTCTTTTTTTGTGTGTTGTTGACAATTTCTTTTTCCCACTTAATTTTTTGCACTGAGTAGTTTATCTCTATATATTGTCTTGGTTTTATTTCTGCTGAGTCTCTATTTTTTTCTTGTATGTTATTTTGATGAGCAGGATTGTTAATCTCTTTTGTGGGTACCTTAATATTTACCCCCATTTTCCTTAAGTTTAAACCTAACTTTTATTTCTTTATATTGCCTTGTCTTCCTCTCCATACAAAAGTTCTATGGCTACACTTCTTTTTCTTTTTTTGCAACAATTCTCTCTATATTTTCTGTTCTCCCTTCCTGTTCTGGTACTCCAATCACTCATAGGTTATTTCTCTTGACAGAGGCCCACATGATTCTTAGGGTTTCTTCATTTAAAAAAATTCTTTTATCTGATTTTTGTTCAAATATATTGGTGCAAAGTGTTTTATCTTCAATGTCACTAATTCTTCTATTTCCTCAATTCTGCTCCAATGACTTTCTATTGAGTTGTCTAATTCTGAAATTTTATTGTTAATCTTCTGAGTTTCTGATTATTGTTTTTGCATGGATTCTTGCAGCATATTAAATTTTTCATTATGCTCTTGAATAAGGTTCTTAATTTCCTCAACTACTTTATCTGCGTGTTCCTTGGCTTGTAATGCGTTTTGCCTGATCTCCTTCCTGATCTCTTGAAGAGTTCCGTCTATTAATCTTTTGTATTCCACCTCTGGTAATTCCAGAAATATCTCTTTGTCCAGAAGATTCCTTGATTCTCTGTTTCGGGAGCTTCTTGAAGTGATCATGGTCTGCTTCTTTATGTGATTTGATATTACCTGTTGTCTCCAAGCCATTTTTAAATTATTGTATTAATTTATTTTATGTTTGCTTACTGAATCCTAGCTTCTTGCTTTGTTTTGTTTTGATATGCCTAAATAGGCTGCTTGAGTGAGCCAGCATGATTATGTTGCCTTTGAGTCTCTAATGCCCTCTTACCAGATGGCTAGAGCTATTACCAGGTATAGAAACCTAAGAGTCCATTCAGTTTTCTTGTATGGATTTAGGTCAGGTGTCCAGGTAGTCGGTCACCAAGTGTGTGGTGGAGGATCTCTGCTACACCCTCAGAGGAGCAGGGGTGATTGGTGTAGGCACATGTATCTGGTTGCAGCAGAAGGTCACACTCTGAACAAGGCAGGGGGTTGACAACCGTTCCCTGAGTGTCTGTGTGGAAAGCACATCCCTGTTTCCTAGAGCACACAGGTGAGTGGGTTCTGCAGCTGGACCATGGGAACTCAGTGCTTTTGGCTGCAAGGACTGGGAGGCACCACTTATCTTTGGACCTCTGTCTCGGGTGGCTAGGTGGTGTGGGTGGAGCCACCAGTTCTCAGGCCCCTGATATGGGTAGATGAGGACTCTGCTTAATAGGCAGAGCGGTGTCAAATGTCAAAAACCCACCTCCCCATTGCACAGCTGAAACAATTGAAGTCAGATCTGTCACATACACTGTTGTAATCTGCCATCAAGAGTCTAAACTGCTGAAATGGGCCCACACAGGTCCATGCAGGGGTGAAAGGCATTCAAAGTCTGTGGAACATTTGTGCCATTTGTATCAGGTCCAGCAACTCCTCACCACTTCTGAACCATCTCTCCCTCCCCCGCCACTCAGTCTAGTTTCCTAACTCTGCCGTTGGTATTCAGGGCTCCTAGCTTGTCGTATATATAATTGATTCACTTGTTTTTTCGGGTCTTTGTTGTAAAAGGATTGCGGGAAGTGTCTGACTACTCTGTCATCTTGCCCCTGCCTCCTCAAAAAACATTTGATTGCTATTACTACTATTTGCAATCAAAACAGAGGACTATTGTTTCAGCACATAGAAGAGGTACACTGTATATTTAATTGTCTAAATATACATATTTCCAAATAAACTGAGTGATGATGTTTAGAAGAACATTTTTATATTTCCAACCAAACCAAAAAACCAAACCCATTGCCTTTGCATTGATTCCAACTCATAGTGACCCTATAGGACACAGTAGAACTGCCCCATAGGGCTTCCAAGAAGCAGCCAGTAGATTTGAACTGCCAACCTTTTGGTTAGCAGCCAGTCTCTTAACCACTGCGCACAGGGATCCCTAAAAGAACATGTAATATTGACAGACCCTTGTTTATTCCTTCAGCTGTAAATTTTTTTATTTAATAATTTTAATATAATTTGATATTAAAGTATTTAATTAACTCTTCCCTCTCTGTGATAAGACTTTTTAAAAAAAGCTCCCCCTTCTTGTTTTCTTTTTTGACCTGTTTCCTCACCTCTCAAATGTAAAAGTAAAGAATATCAAAATTGCAAATGAATAATTGTATTTACTTTAACATATACGTATACTGCAGTACTATATAAAAAAAACTGAAAAAAACCTAAATGTATGGAATTTTCTTCCCCAACCCAACTCCTATCATAAGATTCCACTTACAACATACACACAGACTTGCCATTTGACAATCCGGCTCCCAGTGTTTTTAACTTTCCCCTCACCCTCATTAACAGTTTTCTTCTACATAGTTATGGGATAAAATGCACTTTCCCTTGTCAGTAATTCAGCCTCTACCACATTTCCACCCCAGCCTTTCTACCAAATAATAAGGTGGAATCTTACTGCCACAGGAAAAAGAAGGATTGATATTGGCTAAAACAAGTTTTTGCCCAGCTTTGTGATTCAAACCAGATTTTTTACAGTCCTTAGAGAGACAGTGGTCTTGAAAGCCACGCTTTTTTCAGAAAGAAAAGCAGAATTATCAGAAATCCTAAAGTTAGGTTTTTTACATCCAAAGAAATAAGGATTTTTAGGGGACTGAACATAGGAGCCTGGCGGCACAGTGGTTAAAAGCTTGGCTGCTAACAAAAAGGTCAGCAGTTTGCATTCACCAGCCACTCCTTGGAAACCCTATGGGGCAGTTCTACTCTGTCCTGTAGGGTCGCTATGATTCAGAATCAACTCAACAGCAATGGGCTCTTTGTTTTTTGGATGAAAAAAGGATAAACCACAGAGAGCAGAAAGAGTAGATGCCTGCTACACAGGAAAGAGAAAACCCTTCACCAGAGTAAGGAAGAGCTGTGGGGGCAAGAAGAGAAGGAGAGGGCATTAGAAGCAGGTCTCTTGGCCACAGTGCTGAAATACTCAGATAAGCATGTGGGATATCTAGGAATATCAAGGTTGGTGTCCTGATTCCCCAGACTGAGCATTGGGATACTGTTTACAAGTCTGTCAGGAAAACTTTGGTATTGAATTGGTAGACTAGTGATGGTTGAGGAAGCCTATGGAGGTGAGCCTGGCATCAGGCCCATAAGATACCACATAATCCCAGATGGTATTAATGGGGTTCTCAAACTTTTTGGTCTCAAGAAGGCAGATCAACTACCTACTGAGCCTGTTTCTCTAGAACAGTGGTTTTCAAAGCCTTTGGTCTCAAGACCTCTTTACAGTCTTACAAATTATTGAGGACCCCAAAGAGCTTTTGTTTATGTGGGGTTATAACTATAAATATTTACTGTATTTGAAATTAAAACTGAGAAATTTAAATATATTAATTCATTAAAATAAAATAATCTCCTTGCATGCTAACATAAATAACATATTTTATGAAAAATAACTATTTCTCGGGCATCTAAAAGAATAAAATACGTAGGAATAAACTTAATCCAGGGATATAAAAGACTTATACAATGGAAATTATAAAGCACTGCTGAAAAAAATAAAAGAAGACTTAAATAAATAGAAAGACACCTAATGTTCATGTATTGAGAGGCTCAATGGAGCTAAGATGTCAATAGTACCAAAGTGATTTACAGATACAACACAATCCTGATCAAAATTCCAATAGCCTTCTTTACAGAAATAGAAAAACAAATCCTCAGTCTTACATGGAAAAGCAAGAGGCTCCAAATGGCAAAAACAATTTTGAAGAAGAATAAAGTAGGAGAACTCACACTTCCTGATTTCAAAACATACTACACAGCTATAGTAATTAAAATAGCCTGGCTCTGGTATAACAATAGACACATAGACTAATGGAATAGAACTGAGAGTCCAGAAATGAACCCATGCATCTATGGTCAGCTGATTTTCAACAAGGGTACTAAGTCCATTCAATGGGGAAGCAAGAGTTTCTTTAATAAACGGTGCTGGGAAAATTAGATTTCCACATGTAGAAGAATGAATCATGCCACAAACTGTGCACAAAAACCAATTTGAAATGGATCAAGCACCTAACTATAAAAATCAAAGCCATAAAATTCTTAGAAGAAAACGTAGGGGTAGTAACTGTGGGGCCTAGTTTTTGTCAGATATTATATAGAATCCTGGTGGCACAAATGGTTAAGTGTTTGGCTAATAGAAAAGTTGACGGTTTGAACTCACCCAAGAGCTCCAAGGGAGAAAGACCTGAAGACTGCTTCTATAAAGATTATAGCCAAGAAAACCCTATGGAACAGTTCTACTCTGTCACATGGGGTCACTGTGAGTTGAATCAATTGCACCTTAAAACAACAACAGCATCATATAACACAAGAACAAGCAGCAAAAGACAATAGATAAATGAGACTTCATAAAAATTACATACTTTTTTTTCATCAAAGAACTTTATCAAAGAAGTGAAGAGACAACCTACAGACTGGGAGAAAATCTTGGGGAATCATGTATCCAACAAGGGTCTAATATCCAAAATACATATGAAACTTCTACAACTTAATAATAAGAATATAAACAACCCAATCATAAAATGAGGAAAAGACTTGAACAGACATTTCACCAAAGAGAATATTCAGATGGCCAACAAGCACAGGAAAAAATACTCAATATCATCAGCCATCAGAGAGATGAAAATCAAAACCTCAATGAGATACAATTTCATTCTCACCAGGATGGCTAAGATTAAAAAAAGGAAAGTAACAAATGTTGGTGAGGATGTAGAGAAATTGGAACCCTTATCTGTTGCTGATGGGAATGAAAAATGGTGCAGTTGCTGTGGAAAACAGTTTGGAAGGTCCTCAAAAAGTTAAACATAGATCTAACATGTGGTCTAGCAATTCCACTCCTAGGTATATACCCAAACCTGAAAGTGGCAATGCAAACAGACACATGTACACCAATGTTCATTGCAGCACTATTCACGATAGCTAAAAGGTGGAAACAACCCAAATATCCATCAACAGACGAATGGATAAACAAAATGTGGAACACACACACAGTGGAATACCACTCAGCCATAAAGAGACATAAAGACCTGATTCATGCTGCAACATGGATGAACCTCGAAAACCTTATGCTCAGTGAAATAAGTCAATCACAAAAGGACAGATATTGTATTATCTCACTTACATGAAATAATAAGAATTGGCAAATGTATAGAGCCCAAAGTTTATTAGTGGTTACCAGGGGCCAGATGGAGGGGGTAGGGGAAGCCATTGTTTACGAAGCAGTGAGTATTTATGGTGATGGAAAATTTGGCAATGATCATGGGTGGTGGTTGCACTAATATAATTGATATCACTAAATTGTACGCTTGAAAAAATGTTGAACAAATAACCTCCAAAATTTTAAAACCTAATGAGAAGAATGGCATTTTTGCAAATCTTTTTAATGGGAGCCTGAATAGAAAGAGGATCCTCATGTTTATTTTGCATTAAACCTGTTGTGAAATGTAGTGGTTGAAGAACGTGAAGAAAATCCAGCCTCACACAGACACGTAGTTGGAAAAGGGAGGAGTGTTTTAATAGACTTCAGATGGCTATAGATATCCTTCTTTTAACTACATCAAAATTCAAAAAGTGTAGCATCTTTTATATATAATTTTATTTTGTTGTTGTTGAGAATATACACAGCAAAACATACACCAATTCAACATTTTCTACATGTACTATTTAGGGACATTGATTACATTCTTCGAGCCGTGCAACCATTCTTACCTTGCTTTTCTGAGCTGTTCCTCCCACATTAACATAAACTCACTCCCTACTAAGGTTCCTATCTAATCTTTTGAGTTGCTATTGTCAATTTGATCCCATACAGATAGTTCTTAAAAGAGCACAACGCTCAAGGCAGACCTTTATTACTAGTTAAGCTAAACTATTGTTTGGTTTTAAGAAGACCTCAGGGGATATTTTTGGTTTAAGGTTTAAAGACTATCTCAGGGCAATAGTTTCAGGGTCCATCCAACCTTCATGGCTCCAGAAGTCTGATTCCATAAAAGTTTTAGATTCTGTTCTGTATTTTCCCCCTTTTGATCAGGATTCTTCTATGGAATCTTTGATCAAAGTGTTTAGTGGTGGTAGCCAGGCACCATCCAGTTTTTCAGGTATCATGGCGAAAGAGGCATTGTTCAATGAGCCACAAATTCCATACCTCCCCATATTCCTGACTCTCCTTCTTCCTCTTTTGTTCCAGGCAAACAGATACCAATTGTTGTGCCTTGGATGGCTGCTTGAAAGATTTTAAGACCCCAAGTACTATGCATCAAACTAGGAGGTAGAACAGAGGTATTGAACATGTTATTAGGTCAATTAACTAGAATGTCCCATGAAAACATGACCCTAAACTTCCAAACCAAGAAACCAAATCCCATGAGGTTTTTGGTTGTACATAATCAGCCTCAAGAGCTAGTCTTTCTTTTTTGTTGTTGTTGTAAATATATCTATCACACAACTTTTGCTAATTCAACTGTTCATAGTTGTACAAGTTATTGACACCAATTACAACACTAGAAGCACTCACTCGTCTATGTGAAGAAATTTGGCCAACCTACTGGAAGAGATCCATATGTGTGCCACATTTCAAATAAAGGTGATTCAACGAAGTGTGGAAATTATTGAAAAGTAACGTTAATATCACACGCAAGTAAAATTTTGTCGAAGATAATTCAAAAATGGTTGCAGCAGTACATCAGTAGGAAACTGGCAGAAACTCAAGCCAGATTCAGAAGAGGATGTGAAAAACCAGGGTGTCAGATGGAACTTGGCTGAAAGCAGGAATAACAGAAAGATGTTTACCTATGTTTTATTGACTACAGAAAGGCATTGAACTGTGTGGATCAGAGCAAATTATGGATAACGTTGCCAAGAATGGGAATTCCAGAACACTTAACTGTGCTCATGAGGAACCTGTACATAGACCAAGAGGCAGTTGTTCAGACAGAACAAGGTGATACTGTGTGGTTTAAAATCAGGAAAGGTGTATGTCAGGGTTGTATCCTTTCAGCATACTTATTCAATCTGTATGTTGAGCAAACAATCTGAGAAGCTGGACTAGATGAAGAAGAACAAGGCATCAGGATTGGAGGAAGACTCAATAATAACCTGCAATATGCGGATGACACAACCTTGCTTGCTGAAAGTGAAGAGCACTTACTGATGAAGATCAAAGACCAGAGCTTTCAATATGGATTACTCCTCAACATAATAAAAAAAAAAAAGCCTCATAACTGGACCAATAAGCAACATTGTGATAAATGGAGAAAAGATTGAAGTTGTCAAGGATTTCATTTTACTTGGATCCACAGTCAACACCCAAAGAAGCAGCAGTCAAGAAATCAAATGACTTATTACATTGGGCATATCTGCTGCAAAAGACCTCTTTAAAGTGTTAAAAAGCAACGATATCACCTTGAGGACTAAGGTGCACCTGACCCAAGCAATGGTATTTTCAATCATCTCATATGCATGTGAAAGCTGGACAATGAATGAAGGAGACGAAAGAAGAATTGATACCTTTGAATTATGGTATTGGTGAAGAATATTGAATATACCGCAGACTGCCAAAAGGACAAACAAATCTGTCTTGGAGGAAGTACAGCCAATATGCTCCTTAGAAGCAAGGATAGCGAGACTTTGTCTCATGTGCTTTGGACATGTTATCAGGAGGAACCAGTCTCTGGAGAAGGACATCACGCTTGGTAAAGTAGAGGGTCCACAAACAAGAGGAAGACCCTCCATGAGACAGACTGATTACAGTGGCTGCAACAATGAGCTCAAACACAGCAATGATTGTGGGGATGGCGCAGGACCGGGCAGTGTTTCGTTCTGTTGTAGTAGGGTCACCAGGACCTGGAACCGACTCCACGGCATCCAACAACAATAATCTGCTGTGCAACCCTACCCTTAATCAATGGGATATTTCTGTCATTGTTAACCTCCCCCGCTTCCGTTTCCCACCTGCCTCTGGTAACCACTAACAAACTTTGTTCTCTATACATTTGACTTTTATTGTCTTTTTATATAAGTCAGTTCATACAAAGTGTAGTATTTTAAAGGTTAGTTAAAATGGGGAATCAGAAACCACATTATCAAAAAACTTTTTGTTGTCTGTTACATTAAAATCCATTGATGTATCTCATACTTTGAAAGGATCTTTACCCATTCATGATTTTGTAACATCACTGCCACTGGAAAAATAGAAATTCACTGAGTTATGCAGTTGTTCTACATGTGGACACATTTCATCATACAATATAAAAACATATTTCTTAGTATCACCACTGACTTCTCAGAAGTCTTCATGTATTGGGAAGCTGTCAAGCTCATGGTGACAGATGTATGTTTTCCAAAATTCATTAACCTGAAAACTCAAATTTTATCATGGGCAACAAATATTGTCAATTGTTTTCCTTAAGTGGTAGGCTCACTTTGTTCATTTCCAAGAAAAAGCCCAAATCTGAATAACCATATGTTATGGATTGAATAGTGTCCCCCCGCCACCCCAAAGTATGTTTACATTGTAGCCCCTGTACCTCTGAACATGACCTGTTTGGGAATAGGACTTGTCTTTTGTTATGTTAATGAGGTCATACTAGAGTAGGGTGGGTGCTAAACCTAATCCCTTCTGAGTGGCATAAAAAGAGCAGAGTAGACACAGACACACAGAGGGAACAGATGCCATGAGAAGATACATCTACAAGCAGTCAAGGAATGCCCAGAAACACCTCGGGCTATAGATGTTGACAGAGACAAGGATCTTCCCCTAGAGCCAACAGAGAGACTAGCCCTTCTGACACCCTGAATTAGAGCTCATAGCCTCCAAAACTGTAAGACAATAAACTCCTGTTCCTTAAAGTCACCCACTTGTGGTATTTTTTGTTACGGCAGCACTAGGTAACTAAGACACCATAGTTTGTATGTCCATTGTTCTCGCAAGTAAAATGGTGTTACACACACACGCAAAAGGAGCTCATGACTCAAATAAGCACACAAATAATTTTCCTTAAAAGAACTAGTGTACGTCAGTACTCAGCAGTGTTTTATACATAAACTTCCCATTTTGTCACATAGATAGATACCAAGACAAGAAGTACTCAAGGGTGGAGAATTAATGAAATTAATAATTTTTATTGCTTCATCAAGGACATTCTTAAGTGACGTTGGCATTATTTTTACTCAAGTGTGTGGAGATAAAGAATATAATGACTACCAGTAAATTTGGTGCCACTGCTTTGATTTCTAGTAAGGTGCCAGAAGTTTTACCCATAATTGCTTTCAAATCATTAATGCAAATGTCAACACAGGTGTTCCAGCATAAATTAAGAGATTCAAGAAAAGGTATTCAATAGTTGGAATATTTTAATACCACTTGCGTTGGCTGCGAAGTATTCACATAAAAGATCTTTGATATTGGAGAGCGAGTCCAGTTATATCCATAGGTTCATCCTTTCTTTACTATTGTACTTTAGATGAAGGTTTACAGAACAAACGAGTTTCTCATTAAATAATCAGTACACATATGGTTTTGTGACATTGGTTGCCAGCCCCATAACATGTCAACACTCTCCCTTCTCGACCTTGGGTTCCCTATTACCGGGTTTCCTGTCCCCTCCTGTCTTCTAGTCCTTTCCCCTGGGCTGGTGTATCCCTTTAGTCTCATTTTGTTTTATGAGTCTGTCCAATCTGTGGCTGAAGGGAGAACATCAGGGGTGACTTCATTACTGAGTAAAAAGAGTGTCCTGGGGTCAAATTCTTGGGGTTTCTCTAGTCTCTGTCAGGCTGGTAAGTCTTGTCTTTTTTCTTTTTTTTGGTGAGTTAGAATCTTGTTCTACATTTTTCTCCATCTCTCTCTAGGACCCTCTATTGTGATCCCTGTCAGAGTAGTTGGTGGCAGTAGCCGGGCACCATCCACTTGTTCTGGACTTAGTCTGGTGGAGGTTATGGTAGTTGTGGTCCATTAGTACTTTTGACTAATCTTTTCCTTGTGTCTTTGGTTTTCTTCATTCTCCCTTGCTCCAGATGGGGTGAGATCAGTGGAGTATCTTAGATGTCTGCTCCCAAGCTTTTAAGACCCCAGACACTACTCACCAAAGTAGAATGTAGAACATCTTCTTTATAAACTATTATGCCAATTGAGCTATATGTTCCTGAGACCATGGTCCCCACAGTCCTCAGCCCAGTAATTTGGTCCCTCAGGGAGTTTGGATATTTCTATGGAGTTTCCATGACCGTGCCTTGGACAAGTCATGCTGGCTTCCCCAGTATTATGTACTATCTTACTCTTTGCCAGAGTTACCACTTACCTTGTTGTCTATTTAGTGTTTTTCCATCCCCACCCTTCCCTGCCCAGGTTCATTCATTTTTAAAGGCAAAAGTATGTATTAACTCAGTCTTCATGCTTACAGTTGAATGTTTAACTCTACAAATTGCTGTAGTGTAGGAAGTGAAAATGCCGTGATTCATTTTATTGACTATCAACCCTGGAGACATTCAGCAATACAATTTGTAAAAGGTTTTACTGTCACTTAGATATGTGTATGCTTCTCCTGGCAAAGCACTTTGATAACTTACCAGTGAAGATGCTGCATTGGCTTTCTCAGTTCTAGGTTGCAAAGCTATAAGAAGCAATCTTTGGCTTTTAAGCCAACTAAAGAACTCATAATCTCTATGTTTAAAACATCAAATTCTTTCTTTTTTTATACTCTGAATGATTGTTCTCCAAATAGTGCTGTAACTTAACAGTTTGAAAACATTTATTGCATGAAAAGAAATTGTTAACATCTATAAAATCACCAGAAAATTAATTTTTATCATATTTTTGCTCCTTATTTATAGTTTTGCCCAGTTTATTTGGAATAGATTCTTCCTTTCTATGAATCAGAAAAGGGAGTTTTACTGTGATTTCAGTTTTACCTTTTCACCATTATTAGACATTAATAGGGCAGATATGCATTGTGAAAATAAATTCTCCTAATCTCCCCCAAACCAATACTTAAAAAATAAGAAAACAGTATTACATACAAATGTTCTTTTATTTTAGAATGAAGTGTTATTAGATTCCAAAAGAACAAGTTTTAGATAAAATTTTATTATTCAGGTAAGTTTTCAAAAAATTTTTAAATCATTTTAAATAAGACAATAAAGTATACTTGCTTCTCATTGTTTTCCTACATAGGGACAAGGAAAACTTCAGAATTTCAAAATAATGATGTGTTGGATGATAACAGGGTGACAGAGATTATAGTAGGTATAACTGAAAATATTAATAGCTAGTAAAACACTGAGAAGTACTGAGGACAAACTGAGTTAATAAATGAAAGTGTACATATTTATACCCTAAGTCCATTACCTTAGAAAAATTCTAGAAATTACAAGAATATAGAAGCACACATTCCATTAGCCATCACACATTCCAATTAAAACATCTTACTTTTTATGTATTCTCTAGAAAATTCCACTGTACACATGTAAGAGAATAAGCATGAAAAAGGCAAATAACATCCTACTATTATTTTTACAATAGTTTTTAATTTTTAGAACCACACTAAAAGAAGTGCTATAAGAAGTCCTAAAAGAAAAATGTTAACATGGAGTTTTATACCCAGGAAAAATATCTTTCAAAAAATGAAGGGGAATACTTTTTTACAACAATTAAAAAGAAGGGGTGGGGGGACAGTGAGAATGAAGGGGAAATAAAGACTTTCTAAGACATCACAGGTAGACTTACACCATAAAAATGTTAAATTATGTCCTTTGTGCAGAAGGAAAATGTTATCAGATGAAAATATGGATCTACACAAAGGAATGAAGAACACCGAAAATGGTAACTATGTGGGTAAACATATAAGCTTTTTTCTTGTTTCTTTAAAATAGTTTACTACTTTTAAAAAATAACAACACAGTGTGAAATTTATAACATAGGTATAAACATATGTATGACAAAATAGCACAAAGGCAAAAAAAAAAAAAAAAAAAAAAACCCCAAAACCAAGCCCATTGTTGTCAAGTCAATTCCAACTCATAGTGATCCTATAGAACAGAGTAGAACTGCCCTATAGGGTTTCCAAGGAGTGGGTGGTGGATTTGAACTGTTGACCTTTTGGTTAGCAGCCGTAGCTCTTAACCACTGCACCAACAGGGCCCCTAACAAGAGGGGAGAAATGGAAGTATACTACTGTAAGGCTTCTATTACTATACGTGAAGTAATATAATATCACTAGAAGATAGACTGTGATAAATTAAAAATATTAAGGATGTATGCCATAAGTCCTAAAGAAATCTCTAATTATTATAGCTCATAACATAGCAGCTACAACAAAGTAACAGCTAAAAAACCGGTAAAAATATAAGCCAATAATAAAAAGAAATCAATTATTCCAAAAGGCAGCAGAAAAGAAAGCAAAGAACAGTTAAGCCAAATAGAAAACAAATAGTAAGATGGTAGACTTAAACCTAACCATATTGATGATCACATTAAATGTAAATGGTTTAAACACTTGAATTAAAAAGTAGAGATTGCTAGGTTGCATAAAAAGCAAGATCAAACTATACATTGCCTACAAGAAACACACTTAAGTATAAAGACACAAATAGCTTAAAAGTAAAAGGGTGAAAGAAGATATACTATGCTAACAAAAACTTAAAAAAAAACCTGGAATGGCTATACTTACATCAAAGTAGTCTTGAGAGCAAAGAATGTTAGCAGGATAACAAAGGTCATTTCATAAAAACAAAGGAGTAAATTAATCAAGAAAACATAATAATCCTAAACATTTATGCACCTAATAACAGAGATTCAAAATACATGAATAAAAAAACGATAAAACTGCAAACAGAAAAAGACAACTCTACCATTGTAGTTGGAGATTTCAATACTCCTCTCTCAATAATTGATAGAACAAGTAGACAGAAAAATCAATAAAAATATAGAAGACTTGAGCAATTTTATCAACCAACTTGACCTAGTTGACATTTACAGTACACTCCCCCACCACCAACAGCAGCAGAATACACTTTTTTTTTTTTTTTTTTTTTACAAAAACACACTTACCATTGACTAAAATAGATCATATTCTGGGCCATAAAACGATTTCTAATAAGTTTATGAGGATTCAGTGACAGAAAGTATGTTCTTTGGCTACAAGGTAATTAAAATAGAAATCAACAAGAGACAAATATCTGAAAAACCTCCAAATATTTGGAAACTAGGTAAAACCCATCCCAACCAGTTGCTGTGGAGTTGATTCCAACTTATGGTGACTGCATGTGTGTGAGAATAGAACTGTGCTCCAGAGGGTTTTCAATGAGTGATTTTTTGGAAGTAGACTGCCAGGCCTTTCTTCCAAGGAGCATCTAGGTGGACTTGAACCACCAACCTTTTGGTCAGCAGCCAAGAGCTTAACCATTTGCACCACCCGCTGAAGAAAAAGGAAATGAGAACATATCACAATTGTTGGGATGTGGCTAAAGCAGTACTTAAGGGGAAATTTATAGTATTAAACACCTACATTAAAAAAGGAGATAGGTCTCAAAGTAATGGCCTCTGCTTCCATATTAAGATTTTAGAGAAAGGAGAATAAATTAAAATAATAAGTAACATAATGTAAATAAATAAAATAGAAAACAGAAAATCAATAGAGAAAAATCACTGAATCCAAAAGCTGGTTCCTTAAGGTCAATAAAATTGGCACCTCTAGCTAGACTGAAAAGGAAAAAAAATAAAGAAGACACAAACAGTTACCAGGAATGAGAGAGGTAACATCACTATAGATTGTACATATCTTAGAAAGATAAGAAGGGAAAAATTATTAATAACTTACATCCCTGGGTTGTGGGAACAGTTGCAGGTAACCAAAAGATTGGTGGTTTGAACCCACCTAGTAACACTGAGGAAGAAAATGCCTGATGATCTGCTTTCGTAAAGATTACAGCCAAGAAAACCCTGTGAAGCAGTTCTACTTTGTAACACATGGGGTCGACATGATTTGGAGTCTACTCGAAGGCAGAAGACAACAATGAAAACTACGTGAACAAACTTTATGTCAATAAATTAGACAACTTAGAAAAAATGGACAAATTCCTTGAAAGAAACTACCAAAACTCACTCGAGAAAAAAAAAATGTAACAACATGAATATTCTTTTATCTCATAAAGAATTTGAAATTGTAGTTAAAAATCTTCACGCACACACACACTCACATTCAAACCCCTCCTGGCTCAGCTGCTTTGACTGGTGAGTTCTACTAACTATTTGAGGAAGAAATAATACCAATTCCATACAAACTCTTCTGGAAAACTGGAAAGAAGGAAATAATTTCCAACTCATTACATAAGGCCAGCATTACCTTGACACCAAAATGATACAGAGATATCTCGAGAAAATAAAAAAATATACAAACTATAGTCCGATATCCCTCAGGAATATGGGTGCAAAAATTCTCAACAAATGTAACCTAACAATATCTAAAAAGCATAATATATCACAACCAAGTGAAGTTTATACCAGTGTAATGGATCGAATTGTGTCCCCCCAAAATATGTGTCAATTTAGCTAGGCCATGATTCCCAGTATTGTGCGATTGTCTACCATTTTGTCATCTGATGTGATTTTCCTATGTGTTGTAAATCCTACCTCTATGATGTTAATGAGGCAGGGTTAGAGGCAGTGATGTTAATGAGGCAGGATTCAGTCTACAAGATAAGGTTCTGTCTGAAATCAATCTCTTTTGAAATACAGAAGAGAGAAGCAAGCAGAGAGACAGGGGGACCTCATGCCACCAAGAATGCAGAACCAGGATGGGCATGCATCCTTTCGACCCAAGTTCCCTGCCCTGAGAAGCTCCTAGGACAGGGGAAGATTGATGACAAGCAGTTTCCCCTGGAGCCAACAGAGAGAGAAAGCCTTCCCCTGGAGGTGGTGCCCTGAATTTGGACTTCTAGCCTATTAGACTGTGAGAGAATAAATTTCCAGTTATTAAAGCCATCCACTTGTGGTACTTCTGTTATAGCAGCACTGGATAACTAAGACAACCAGGAATACAAGATTGATATAATATTTGAAAAATCAATGTATTTCACCATATTAATGAACTAAAAAAGAGAAACCGTGTGATCATCTTGATACAGAAGAAGCATTTGACAAAATCCAAGATTCACTCCTGATAGAAACTCTTGAAAAACTATGAATAGAAGGGAACTTCCTCAACTTGATAGAGGACTTTCATGAAAAACTACAGCTTACTTAATGATAAAAGATCGAATCCTTTTCCATTAGGATTAAAGACAAAGCAAGGATGACTGCTCTCATCACTTTTGTTCAGTATTGTACTGGAGGTTCTAGCCAGTGCAATAAGGAAAGAAAAAGAAATAAAAATTGTCAAAATTGGAAAGGAAGAAGTTAAACTGTTTTTATTCACAGACCATATGATCGTCTATGTAGAAAATTCAATGAAATACACAGGAAGATACTAGAACTAACAGGCAAGTTTTCAGGATATAAGATTAACATGCAGAAAAGCTGAAAAAAATAACAGTATTAGATTATAACCCAAAGTATAAAATAAATAATAAAGCTGATAAAAATTGTTCCTATTCTGTCATGATTTTAAAAAAATCTTACTGCAACTACAACACTTCTCTAGTTTGCTTGTTCTGGCTAGAGGTTTGTGTATTTTATTTGTGTTCTCAAATAACCAGATTTGATTTTATTACTTTTTGTTAGTATTATATTAGTTCTGTATTCATCTCTATTAATTCTATCCTTCATTTTTTTAGCTTTATAGTGTTTTTCTTTATGACCTCTGTTCATACACAAAGCTTGTATAGGTTGGCGATCTTTCCTAAAAGCTAGACTGCATACCTGCCCCAAGGAAAGGTAAGTAACATCTGTACATTCTTTGCTTGAGGTCTCTTTATGTGAAAATCCTGCAAGCTTGTCTGTTCTTTTTGATATTTATGTCTCAACAGACAAATTATGGAAATATTTGTCCTTCTATATCACAAGTACAGCAAAAGGAAATGGCAACTGGATTGCACCTTCAGCCTTTAGTTTCTGCCTTAGGAAAATCGTAAAAGGGACCATAACCACTTCACCTTGCCAAAAATGTAGCCCAGTAGTTCCCATAGCAGCTTGGCTGTAGTCAAGACCATTTTGTGGTATAACTCTAGGCAATAAGTGAACACCACCACTAAGTCTCATGACCAACCAGACAACAAAAAAGACTACTGTCAGGCAGAGAGCGGAGATAGGATGGGTAATTAATATTGGATACACTGCTTGACATTGCATTTGACAGAGAATAAATGGCATGGCAAACACTCTGACTGGTCTCCGACTCTTGGCGTCTCACTGTGGTAAGAAGAACCAAAGTACGGTCTAGCCTCACAAGGGGAGATATGAAGACTCTACAACTACTGAATCAGGGGCAGATTATCCCATAGGCAAGGTGAGCACAGTACTTACCTTGCTTACCAGATCACCTGTAGTGAACAATTTCACATTTTTTTCCACCACATCTAAGATTCTGCTTCTAGGTAAGGCTAGCATCTCTCTTTCCCAGCCCCACAGCACCTTCTTAGAGAATCAAAGCCTCTTTTCAAATGTACAATCCCCGACGGGGCAGAAGATCCAGAGAGAAAGTTAAGCACATCTTTAATGAAGGATGTGTGAAACCCATGTGAAAGTGTGCATTACAGACGATCTGGTAAGCAAGGAAAGCACCGTGATTATCTTCCCTATTGGATTATCTGCCTCTACGTTGAATATTCAGTGCTTGTATCTATCCTCTCTAATCAATTTTGTGTGTTCCTGTACCTCCCTCCCCTTAATTTGGGTGGTTTTATTTTTGCCACTCTCTTCAGGTTTTTCTGCTACATTTTTTCAGCTACTGATGCTTCTAATGTGACTTAAAGGAGGCCTGGTGTTACAGTGGTTAAGCGCTCAGCTGCTAACTGAAAGGTTGGCCGTTCAAACGTAATGGGAGAAAGATGCGGCAGTCTGCTTCTGTAAAGATTACAGCCTTCGAAGCTGTGTGAGGAAGTTCTACTCTATCCAGATTTGTTCGTTTGAGGTAATATTAGTGCAGGGTATGTCTTAAATCAATCTCTCTTGAGATACAAAAAAGCAGCTTAAACAAGCAAGCAAGCACCAGTGGAGTTCACATGATCACCAAGGAGCCTTGGAATAGAAGCTGAAAAGAGACAAGGACCTTCCCCCAGGGACAGAGCCTTTTCTTAGAGCCAGCACCCTGAATTCAGACTTTCAGCCTCCTAAACTGTGAGAAAATGAGTTTGGGTTTGTTAAAGCCACCCCCTTGTGCTTTTTCTGTTATAGCAGCACTGGATAAAGACGACACTCCCTCCCAATTTCTTTCTTTTGCTCTGCTAGCTGACTATTCACCTTTTCTTGCCTTACCTATTCTTTGATCACAGAACCTCTCTTTTTTACTATCTTGGAGTGTATACAGACATCTGCTTATTAAAAAAAAAAAAAAAAGAAGTATTTCCCTCCCATCACCCCCACCCAAAAATGTTCGTGTGATGTCTTTATCTACCATTGGTTTCTATTATTTTTCTTTGTGGGCAGGGGGTAATATCTAGGCACTAGTACTGCGTTGTCTGTTCTATTTCTCTTTGAGAGAGAACCATTCCATCTGTGCCTGTTAATTGTCCAAGAAATGTGTGCATGAGTCTCTTTGATAATCTGCTCTACTTAAAATGAAAACTACACCCTTATAACCTGAAATGGGGGGCTGGTACTGATGTTTGTCATCTGTGTTCAACCCTTTAGCTGCTTGGTGGGAGGGAGGATGTGTACTAATCTGGAGCAACATGTAGCTTCAATTTAAATATATCGTCTTTGGGCACTCTCTCATCAATCTTATGACTCCTAACCCAGTGCCATCGAGTCCTACTGACAGTGAAATGGGGCTTCATCCGTTGGATTTCAAATAATTGTCCTTTTATTTGGGTGAAGCAGCTGCACCTGTTGAATTCTAACCCCCACCGTTCCCAATTTAGAAGCAGCCTCAGAGAAATAAAATGGCTTTGCCTTTGGTGACCTCTTCAATCCCAGTCGATACCTGATATGGAAATAGGGCTCAACTGGGGTGCTTCTCGCTTCTCTCATGTCCATGTCTCTCCCATTTTAAAGTTGTTAAGGCTCTTGAAAGCCTTTCCCTTTAAAAAATTCACTTTGTTCAAATCAGAGGGTGTAGTCTCTGGGTCCTTCCTCCATGTGACATAAATTTTCTTCTCAGACAGATGATTTTTGAAGTCTGTGCTAAAGGTTGTGGCTGCTATAGAAGTTCATTTTGGGTTGTGTTTTCCATGTCTATTTTGGCTCTTTTTGTTCATTTAAGAGAGATTTAGGGGAGTTTTGTAAGCATGCATTCATACCATCTGCATTCCTAGATGTAATTCTATTTTGATCTGTATCTAGCAAAAACATCTACAGTATGAATGCTTAAGTACAGCTGTGATGAAAACACAAATTCATTGAAAAGTATCATAGAATATTAGTTCCTTTTTGTCAGTACCTACTCTCAATCACCACACAAAAGCGTGGGGCAGGCTTGTATCTTTTTGCCTTACTTATTCAATATTTGCTGAACAAATAATCCAAGAAGCTGGACTATATATAAAGAACATGGCATCAGGATTGCAGAAAGACTCATTAATCTGCACTATGCTGATGACATAATCTTACTTGCCAAAAATGAAGATGACTTGAAGCACTTACTCATGAAGGTCAAAGACTACAGCCTTCAGTACGGATTACACCTGAGAATGAAAATTCTCACAACTGGACTGATAAAAAACATGATAAATGAAGAAACAGAAGTTGTTAACGATTTCACCCTACTTGGATCAACAATCAATTGTCCACTGAAGTAGCAGTCAAGAAATCAAATGACATATTAGGCAAGTCTGTTGCAAAAGACCTAAAATTTAAAAAAGCAGAAGTGTCACTTTGATGATTAGGGTGCACCTGAATTTTTTTTTTTTTTTGACCAAGCCATGGTCTTTCCAGTCACCTCAAATGCATGTGAAAGCTGGACTATGAACAAGGAAGACAGAGGAATTGATGCATACAAAGTGTGGTGCTGGTGAAGAATATTGACTGTACCACGGACTGCCAGAAGAATGAACAAATCAGTCTTAGAGAGCTCTTTAGACTTTGGTTTGCTTACTTTGGATACATCATTAGGAAAGACTGAGTGCTTGAAAAGGGCATCATGTTTAGTAGAGGGTCAGGGGAAACACCCAATGAGATGGATTGACCCAGTAGCTGCAACAATGGATTCAAACATACCGACGATCGTGAAGAGGGTGCAAGACTGGATGTTTTGTTCCATTATACATAAGGTCACCATGAGTCAGAGCCAACCTGATGGCAACTACCAACAACAGGTTGTTTTGTAGCTGGTCTTTCCCTCCAGGATGTAAAGAAGCACTTGGCAACTAACAACTCTTAATCCATGACTACTGGAAGTTAAACTTCTATTACATGTTACCCCATTGCCGTCGAGTTGATTCCGACTCATAATGACCCTATAGGACAGAGTAGAACTGCCCCACAGAGTTTCCAAGGAGCGCCTGATGGATTTGAACTGCTGACCTTTTGGTTAGCAGGCATAGCGCTTAACCGCTATGCCACCAGGATTTCCATTATATGGTAGATGGTGACATTTTTGGCAGCAAGTAGGAAGTCTCATTAGGTGGCTAACTAGTTGGGGAAAAAAATGAGGTGGATCTTTATCTCATTCGTTACACACCCAGAAAAATTTTCAAGTTTTATAAAAGAATTAGATACAAAAATTAAGCCATTGAACTGGAAAAACAAAACCAACCAACCAAAAACAGGGCTTAAATGTTTTTTATAATCAGTGTGTGGCTAAAGGGCTTTTTAAATATATCATGAAAATAAAAATCTTAAATAAAAATGATGAGCTACAGAAAAACTAAGTTTCTGTATAGCAAAACAAACAAGAATTGGGTACCTGACAAACTAGGGAAAATATATACGACATATACTCCAATAGAAAAATGGGCAAAAGTCCTGACCAGGTAATTAAAAAAAAAAACCAAATAGTTAATATAGAAAAATGTTCAACTTCTCTATTTCTTAAATGCAAGAAAAACAAGGTATCTTTTTACCTCTCTGATCAGCAAAGATGCCCACTACAAGAACTCACCTTATGGAATCTCTCCTCTTCAAGGGAATCATTTCATCTTTGATGATAGTTAATACTTTCGCTTATTTTTAAAAGGTGCTTGCTTTTTGTTGCCATCAATTCCTACAATATCCTGGTAATCTTCAGCACGGATCCTACATTCCAGGTTTCTGGCTGCACTAGGATGCTGAATAGATTCCATTCTCAGCTGTCCCTTCTCAGATCCAATGACACTTTTCCTAGTCATTGCAGAGTGGTCTCAGAACTGTTTCCTTCAAAGATACATGGTTTCTTCTAACATCGCTACTAGTTTTTCTAGCTACAGGGTTGTTCTTAAACTCTACTGGTGGACCCTGGGTTTTTTATTTCCTTAAAAAACTTGCTTTTTATCTTCTCAGGTTGCTCAGAGAAGAAAACGCACATAAGTTCTATTCTCTATATACTTGGGGTTTCCTTTTTTCTTTTGATACACAACCTCCTTCTGGCTCATGCTGAGTTCGTAAACCCCCTTGAGTGTTGTCTGGAAAGATTAACACACTCTGGAGTACCTAACTTTAACCAGGGTCCAAGCACAGCTGTGCAACTAAGCACAAAGGAAGGGGCGACAAGTAGGCCTAAGTCATCCAGTATGGTGTTTGGTTTCACTGGAAAAGAAAAGGCACAGTCGCTAGAGTAAAACTGTATGCCTTTATTCAACATAAAGTGTGTCATTAAGATAAAATACAGTTTATCCATGTGCAGAAACATTATTATACATTCAATTCTGAAGAAGGTAGTTTTACAAGAACAATAAAAGGGACAGTCTAAAAGTGAGAACAGAGGATAGTGAGAAGGAGCTAAAAGGCAGAGTCTTATCTTTCAAAGTGCTAAGGCCCACGTGCACAAAGATTTTAAAGTAAGCCAGACCAACACGTGGTCATTTCTCCATTCTGATTTCTCCTGGTGCTGGTGGAAGTCTTAAGGTGCGACGCAGAGTCACAGAATTAAGAGGGGTTTTTAAAAAACAGGTCAAAGCACTTATGGCTAACTACTTTTTGTTCCGAAGGTTTCATTTGTCATATATTCTAGATCTTTCATGAATTCTAGACATTTTTTGATCCTTGAAAGACAAATCTGCTCTTCAATCAGTACCTTAATCAGAGACCCAATTGTCAGGTCCTTCCCCGTACAGAATTTATCTCTTTATCTAATAAAAAGGAACCAAATCTGAGACTCTGGAACAGTGTGTTTAAAGCTTGTGCAAAATGATTACATATATATGTTCAGCTGTGGTCATACTGAAGTAGCGGCTCTTGCCTGAAGACTTAAATGAAAAGAATTGCAGACTAAGGGTCAAAGTCCAACTTCATCATTTACAAGCACTGGGTAGTTGAAAACATTAAACTCTGCTTTTTTAAAGGATTCAAGATATGTAAAAGTTTATGTACTACAATTTCAAGAGGAAAATAGGCTGTAAAGTAGTTCTAAAATATTTTCAGACATTTTGATAATATTTAATAAGTTGCTATCTTATTTTACTGGTTATTAGATAGGCTAATCTGAATCTTAAGTACTTAAAAAGAGGGTCCCTGATTAAACCTAGGAAAAATTAAGTGTTGACTCATGTTGGCTTAATACAGTGTTTATGGAGCCAAGTTCCATTTCATTGCACAGACGCAAGATAAAACCCAAAAAACCAAACCTATTGTTGTCGAGTCGATTCCAACTCACGGCGGCCCTATAGGACAGAATAGAACTGCCCCATAGGGTTCCCAAGGAGTGGCTGGTGGATTAGAACTGCTGACCTTTTGGTTAGCAGCCATAGCTCCCAACCACTGCACCACCAGGGATCCTAGATGCAGGGTACACAACCCTAAATCCTGGGCAGCTGCAAAGCTGCCACTAGATGCTTTAATAGAAAACCGCTTATTTGCCCACAAAATGTCTCAAATCATATCCCACGTTCCACTAATAGCATTTTAGCATTATCTTGGTATGCGAACCCAAAGTGTTTAAAAAAATATTCTGAAAAAAGAATATACTATCTAAACTCAAAATTTACTTACATCTATTTTAAATCCACAAATCTTCCGTTTATCTTCTTTCCTCCCAGACATCCTCTACATTTTATAGTTTAGATGAAAATCAAGATATACTTTTTTTTCCTTTTAGCGTCAAAAAATGAACAAAACCAACTTTGAAGTTGTTCTTCAGGAGAACCCATTATCTAATGACAGCCTATCTCCACAACTGATCATCTCTGGCTCTCTCCCAGGTTCCATTTGTCCTTCAAGGGATTCTCTTCCTGTACCTTCAAGGGTTCCTTTTTTTTAGGTTAAGGCTGAAAGCTACACAGAGGTACGGAAGTATTCCTCAGTCTATATAGTAGTCTCTTTGAAAGAGACTCAATCATATGTTTAAGGTCACCAAGTATTAAGAAAATATAAAATCACCCATCCTCCTTGTTCCTGGACAGAGTTGAGACTATATTACAGTGGAATACCTAATACATCTTTGACTGAAAGGTGAATATTGATATTTTGGCATACAGAATTGAATTGCGAATCCAATAATGCAGGTTAAAGACAAGTGGTAAGGAAAACTCAAGAATAAGCACCAACAAAACACAATGATTCATCCTTTTAAAGCCTTTCTATTACAGTCCTTAAAGCAAGAATTAGGATTTTGGCCACTAAAATGAAAAAGGGTAGGGACCTGCTGAAGCCCTTTTAATTCAAATTCTATGATTTAGAGAGAAAAGCGACCAATTCCATAATGCTGGAATACAAAAGAACACTAAAGTAACTATTGTGGAGAAAAAAAAAACAGGGACACATCTCTTTAATAATTTGAAATGAACGAACACATTCCTTCTCACCAGTCTTTTAACTGTGACAAAAAAGCTGTTGTTGGGTGCTGTAGAGTTGATTTCCACTCATAGCGGCCCCATGTGACGGAGCAGAATTGCCCCACGGGGTTTTCTAGACTGTGATCTTTACAGGAGCAGATCATCAGGTCTTTCTCCTGTAGATCCACTGGATGGGTTCAAACTGCCAACCTTTCAGTTAGCAGCCGAGTGCCCGGGTTAGCCGAACATGAGATTAAGCATCTCGTGTTAATTCAGGCACACTGACCTGAATTAACCAAAAGGGATTTGCTTTTAGCCAGATTCTCTCTCTTCAGTTTACATGTTACTCAGAAGATTTCTTGAAATTTCTATTAATTCTAAAAAAAAAACCAAAAAACCAAACCCAGTGCTGTTGAGTGGATTCCAACTCACAGCGACCCTATAGGATAGAGTAGAACTGCCCTATAGAGTTTCCAAGGAGCACCTGGTGGATTCTAACTGCCGACCCTTTGGTTAGCAGCTGTAGCAGCTAACCACTACGCCACCAGGGTTTCCTGTTAACGCTACAGCTCTCCACAACTCTACAACGCTCTACAATTCTCAGAACAGGTACATTTTATTAACATGGCTACTCATGGTTAGTCACCTTCATATTGCCTGTTGTTTCATCTGGAGGCAAAGCCTTCTTCGCTGACTTCACGTTTTGCTAGTGTTTCACCCAGTACTTCAAATATTTCTATTTCTTTATCTGTAATAACTCATTTATATTAATAACTTTCAACATGCCCTGGGAGGTATGTAGCATTCTACATTACTCCTTGAGCCCTGAACTAGACACCTGCTGTATGGATACTACCTAACGAAGATCTTTTAACAGTTTGACTGTTTTGCTTATTCATATATACCCAGCACTTCAGCGTAGTGCTTAGCACACAGTTGGTGCTCAGTAACTATCTGAATCAGTAACATGATTTGTATCTAAAAAGAGCCAGAAACATTACGCTAAACGTGTTTTCTGAAGATCAGTTGTGGTCAAGTAGTATCAAGAGCAATGAACACAGATTTCTGAGACCCTGTGATGGAAATAAAGGGAAGTTGGGGGACCAAGTCCTGTGTTCTATCACTGTAACTCAACTGTAGACCAACTATATCTCTAGGCTTCCATGTCATTACCTGAATATGAATTATACTTCCTGTGAGGTAGCAGGCCCACTTAAATATGTTCTAGAGATGGGGGTTCTTAATCTTTGTAAATGGGTATTGTGAATTGGCTCTCACACATTTAAATATTTCTCCTTTATTCCTATTTAAGAATTGAGGATGCAGATGTTCCCTGAGACTTAATTCCTTTACAAATATGAGAAAGAGTGTTATTCTCTTGGATGGCTAAACAATCTTCAGTGTCTCTGGGCAACCCTGATATCTGAAGTTTCACTTTTTGAAAAGCAGTAAGTTTGTTAAAAAAAAAAAAAAAAAAAGCATACAATGAGTCCTTATTAATTTCCAAAATGTTATTTTTATCAGTAAAAATAACTACAGCTGAACAATTATGGGGAGAACTAGGAAACTACAATACAAACTCAGTTTCATGGGTCACTCGGATACATTCCTGAGAATGTGACCTTCTCAGCTTTTCTTTCAGGTCATGAATAAATCTATACATTATTTATTTTTAAAGAATGGGTTATATGCTTTAATTTCCGAAGACTATCTAGGTATCATCTCTTCTCCCTCAATCATACTCCAAAATCAAGTGTTTACAACCACAAAATGAGTTCTCTTGGACAGCTGGATTCCAGGTTATCTCTAGGTATGGACTGAGACTACTGTCCCTTCCTAACATTTGACTCAGCTGCCATTTTTATAAATGACACTAGGAAGTTCAAAATTTAAGTGTAATGCTGAAAGAGAATTTAAGCAAGCCACAGATGTTACTTGTACATGGTTTTCCCGGCTCTTTTACCTCTCCAGATCAGTCAGAAAGAAGAGGAAACTGGCCATAATACCACTTCTCAGAGAAGCATTGGCAACAGAAAAAAGTCTTCTAATATTCTCTGTGGTTATTTCTTTACACACTCCTAGGGGCTTGGAAGGTGGTGGCAGTGAATGTTTGCTGATGAATTACTGACCACTGTGGAGAAAGGAAAACCTATTCCCCCCCACCCGATACTTCCTTACCATTCTTTGTTTTGGAAGGAAACAATAGCCACATTAAAAAAGAGGCTGCACCTGGTTTTTTCACTTTTCCAGGAACCCAAGGATTAAGCAGTTAAGAGACAGAATAGATGAAACAAGGAGACAAACAGACTAAGAGACTTAATATTTTTACTAGGGCTCTGAAAGAAATACACTACCTTGATTTGTTTATCACCAAATGCCTCATTTTACTTTCTTCCCCCCATACAATCTGCGGTAACCTTCTGAAAGTAGTATAAGGCAACAACTGAGGGCCCTTACCCATACCACTCTCAGATATATGTTAGATCTCAAAAGTCACCAAAAACTCCAAGGTTTTTATTGTCACTTTTAATTATCTTTTACTTAATAATAAAATGAAAAATAAGAATATATGAATACATACAATCTATATACATATATTTATTGCAAATACTTAAAATTCTTATGTAAAATGATTTTTTCTATATTATTTGTGAAAAAATATGACTTTTTAAATGGTGTTGACACCAACTTCTCTGTACATACCCTCAATTCCAATGTTAACAATTCCTTTTAAAAGGCAAAAGACACAAAAGCTTAGCATTTACCAAACCAGTCTGTACAAACCTTGTAGCCAGAAGGGAAAAAAATAGCTTGTGGTAAACACGTCAATTTCCTTTAAAATAAAAAATAAACCCCAAAACTATCCCTCTTATTGCATTTTCCGGAAATAATCTGAGTGACTTTAGAGTAACCTCCTTGGAAAGAATTTGTGCCTTAACAGTGAGGTTCTACAGTTAACATACCATATAAGAGAAATTCAGAGTCTTCCACTGTCACTTTTTACATAGATATTAAAATATATATTACTCAAAATATATTACTGGAAAGCTATTTTTAAAATTGATCTTTAATAGTTGTATCAAATGTAAAGCATTAAAAAAAATAAAATAACCAAGAATCTCTGAAGCTATTACTTCAACTTTAGGAAATATCTTACCTATTGTTCTCTATCAACAGGCATATAGGTACTGAAACATGGTAGGAAAGGCCCCTGCCTACCATCATGTTTCCCAAAGTCTCTTTGGACTATTCTATATGTTGAGCTGAAAACTACCCTCGGACCAAGTGTTTTCCTTAGTACTTTGTGGTTACACAGTGGGGAGACTCTTCCCTCCTTGCTGCAACATGAAACCTCTAGGTCACAGAGAAAACAACCCTGGCACTACTCACTGACGGTGGGTACTAGCAATAAATACCCCTGTAATAATGAGAGAAGACCCTCTTCATTATAACAAATAATTTCACCAAAGAGTTCTTTAAGGGTCTCTGAGATGGAAAAGGCAATAAAAAGCAACTGAGATGGTTACTGTCAGGTGACTAGTATGTATGAATTTACACCTTCACCTGGAAGGCAATGGGGTCTTCCTTTGGCTATTTATTCAAATCTGATGTTTAAGTCTTAGAAATCTATCTCTGTGTGCCAGCCCAGCCCATGTAACTATGCTTCCCACCACCCCTCAAGATAAATTTCCTGTTGGCCAGCTCTTATACTTAAAAAATGTCACATGGATGCCACAGACAGCTTCAGTAATTTGAGTAAAAGAGTTAAGCAATACAAGTAGGGCTAACAGCTCCTGGTTATCTGTTTATTTGGCTTTATTTTCTCATTAAATAGGATGGAGAATTTTAATTAATCAAAAATGCGTTAAGATTCAGGGAGCCTTCTCTACTAGACAACTTAGACCATTGCTAAATAAGACTGAGATGATATATTGTTAATGCTATCTCCCCCAGGTGACCTGCAATGGAGGGTCTCTGAAGGCTAGAGAAGGGTACGCTGGAGGCGTCTGCATCAGGCATGCTGCCCGACTGGTCACTGAAGTAGTGCAACTTAACTCAATACCGTAAGAATAAGCTTAGCACTTACTATAAAACATTTCAGATTGAACTCTGAAAACCTAAGATAAACACTGCTTTAAAGGTATTAGAGTACCATACTCTAATAAGTTACTTAAAGATTTTTTTGTTCCTACTTCATTTTTCAAAAGGGCCAGACTACGATTTTTCTGTTTAACTCATGAGTGACTTTCTACTTGAAACCACTGTAATCCAATTTACAACAATCTATGGGAATCTAACTGTTCTCTCATTTGGTTAAGATTGAGGCAGTGTACCTATGGAAATTTCTGTCTCGGGGGTGTTCCTAGATGAAAATATTTTATTAGCTGAGTATTATTTACAAAGAGAATCTGGCGAATACTAACACTTAGGACCTATCTATGTTAGCCTGGGTCAAGACGAAGAGGCACAATATGGTTTGCTCTTCAAATGGTCTCAGAAATCCCTGACACCTTTTCTCCTTTCCTAGCTACAATCTGTCCATCCTCAGATTAAGGGAGCCATGGAAGAAAGCCTTTCTATGACAGGAAAGGAGCAAAGCAGAAAGGTCACTTTCATCAATCCAAATTGGTAATTTGCTATTTAGCCTGGGCTTAGTTCTGAAACACTCAACCGCCTCCACGTGCACACCAGCCCTCAGCCCTGCCACTGAAGTGATAAGTGAAGAGGCCGGCCATGGGGAGGAGTTTCACCCATCAAAAGGTCTTTTTAAACTCCCCTTGGACTATCCAGTGCACTCAAAGTTTGGCAGCAGAGCCATGGTGTTTGTTTCCTAATGGTTCTTGGCTCAAGAACTTACTCCTTTATCCCTGGATCATTGCAGCCTTCATATCTCTTTAGCTATGTGAGTGCTGAAGAAAAGCAAAAGATGGAAAGGCATCATATTATCTTGGCTGAAACTGGAACACAGATATTAATCCTATATTTGCCTTGAGTCATTAAAAAAAAAAAAAATGCCAGAAAAGAAAAATGAAAAGTAGAGTTTCTTATGAGGTTTCGAGCAGGGGCTGTGGGAAAGCATTAAGAGTGTGCAAAGCGGGCAGTGGTGGTGGCAGAAAGCTCCAGGCCCATTGCAGGCTCCAAAAGGGGAGCAAAACAAGAATTACTGCCTACTCTCTCGTATCGGGAATGTGACTTAATTTACAAGTTTAAACTGTTCTGTATTTTATAAATATCACATCTTGGATATTAAGTACAAATGCAACTGCACTAGGTTGCACTAATAATTTTACTTTATACGCTTGAAATTAGGAGACTTGAAATCAATACGCAAATGATGCAAACTGCCGATCCCCATTTAAAATCCAATTCTGGTAACTGCAGATTTATTATTTTAATGTTCTTTAACTGTGACCTAAATATTATGTACTCAAAAAATTTTCCATCACTAGAAACAAGATTAAAAAAAACAAAAAGCACAACAACAAAAACGGAAGCAAAAGATGAAAAAACAAACAATGAAACTTTGGGCCTAATTTCTTCTTCTTCTCTAGATATGTCCTTAGCCATTCACTGAAGCCCCTTTAGATTAAAAATTTCCAGTGCAGACAGCAGAAATCTAAAACAAGGGACACGTTTTCTAAAACAGGAAAAATTCCTGACTTTCACCGTGTGTGTGTTTTAAAGCAATATCTAATAAGATTACTCTGTCCTCCACGGGTGCCTGGGAGGTCAAAACAGGTTTAACAGAACGGGCAAATGTGGCATTAGCGAGATTTTCCATCTGCAACAGCAGTGACTATAGAACATTAGGTAACTGGTTGGGAGAGAAGAAGACAGACGGGCTACCTTGCTTCTAGTGTTAAAATTGCTTCCAAAGTTCTTTACGTTCACCTTAACAGTCTCTGCGCCTTCACTCCCTTTGCCCAAAAAAGCCCACAGCTCAAATCATGCCATCGCTAACACTTTTCCGTAAGCTTCAGACTAGGATTTATGAATGACTAAGTGCTTGGGCAGTACTGCTGAAGTGTTGTCCTGCACAGGCTACAGAAGCACAATGGGCCAGAGAGGCACAGCCTGCAAAGACCACACTTGCTGTCTCAGGGTGTGGGAGCGGGATTAGGAAACAGCAGGGATTCACAGATTGCAAGCGGAGTGCTTGGCGATAGCACTGGTTTATGGAAGCCAAGAACCAGGTCAGAGCTTTCAAAGTCTGAAACACTACCTGTGAAACCGATGCCTTATATAATTTGAACTTAAGGAGGTTCCACCTAAAGTAAAGGGACTGAGTAAACCCTGAATCCACACCTTGCCAAGTCTGAATCATCTATTTATAACCTGCAGCCAGACTGTCAAGACATACCTAATCAGCGTGGATGCTCATTTCCTTAGACCATTCCTTCACTCCTTCCTTTTCCTAGCCTCTTAGAAAAGGTCAGAAGGGAGACGGCTCTCCGTCACCATATATTGCATGAAACCTTTCTGAGAGTCGCATCAAGCAGAACATAAATCTGAATTCAAAGTAACACATTATTACCTAAACACTTGGAAAAACAATGTTAAAACAAAATGTGACATATTTACATGATTTTGTAAGTGCAAACTTGTCACAAATTTCACAAAGTCTTGCTTGACTTAGACTTACTAGACAAGGTGCTCTTCCTCTAAAATGTGAAAGATCTGTACTCTGTATTCCTGATTCAGCAACATTTGTCTCTGAAGACAACTGAAACCTATTTATTTCTGTGATTCCAAAAGGATGCAAAAAAACACATTTCATCAACTCTTCCCTTCCCCCTCCTTTACAGCGTGTTATTTCTAGTGTCATTACCGAACGACAAGGCAGGAGACACACAGTTTAGAGGGGCCAATGCAATCATCATGGCAAAAAGCGCCACACCCTTTGCACATGATCATGGCTTTCAATCGGCAGTAACATTTCGAAGGCGTGTCCTCTATGCTGTTCTCTTCGGGAAAGGCCTGAACAGGAATGGTTTGGCCATGGCTGCTGGGATTCATAGCTTGGCTAGCAGGGATGGTAGTGACGGTCACTGAAAAGGACATGACATCACCTACGTTGCTAGATACCTGGCTACAGTCAGGCATACCCGGCACAGCAGAGCTATGGTCCATGTCAGATGAGGTGGAGACGTTGATCATGCCTCTGTAGCTTGGCCCTATCTGTGTGGGGCTTCCGTACAGCTTTGGGGTTTGCAGTGGTGGAAGGAGTAGAGGCTTTCGGGTGGGGCTGTCTGCAGGTACAGGAAGAGCAGCAGAACTGAAAAGCTCAGGGCTGCTACACATCATCTTACCTCTCACTGCATGAGCCATTTGCTTCTGTGCTGCCTGAATAAAATCTCTGGCTAGGATCTTTTCATCGAATGTCTGGCCTCTAGTGAATAGGTAATTCTCCTTGCTTAAAGTGGTTTGCTCATTCACTACTGTCTCTGCCTTCACATTCCTGTTAGCTAAGCAGTCACTGCTGGATAGGGCGTCCCTACTGTGGAGTCCTGAACTTGTTTCACACTTGTCAGAACTCTGGGAAGCCTGAGGCTCCTTTTTCACGGCGAGAGATTCCTGCTCATCACCAGTACTCTCCTCGTCAGTATCGTCTTCTTTGCCGCTGCTACTATCTCCTGTTGCTTTTTTACAGTCTGCATATCCCATTTTCAAGGCCTCACTGGGGCTACTTAGGCAAAAACGGTCTTCAGGGTTTACTGAATGGGTCCTCCTAAAGCTCTCAGAAACCCTGCCATAGGTGGAAATATTAAGTAAGTAGTGGCCTGACATTGCAGGCTTGGATGTCCTTCTGCCAGCAAAACCCAGCATGAACCTCTGGCTTGTGGAGATGTCTTCTAATTGGAAACCTGAGTGAGCAAAGTTGAACTGGTTGGGCTGCAGGGCTGGGAGAACATTCTGCCTCTGAACCCTTTTGATGAGAGTCTGAAGGATCTGATCTTGGGTAGCCTTACTCAGTCCTTCTTGGTATGAGCGTGTGTCAATGCTAGAGTCCCTCAGATCCTTAGCTGAAAAGAGCTGAAGGGTCCTTGGAACCTGGGGTAGCTGCTTACTTTGCAACATTTTACCCAGCTGCTGTATAGCTGGGTGGGACTGCCGTTCATTGATTTCTTCTCTTGTGCTACCTTCTGTTATGTTGGTACCTGTGGGTGCGCCTATCTCCTTTTCTTCTTGACTCAGGGGAACAGTTTTCATTTCAACTTTGGTGAAAGGTTTAGGAAGGATTTGCTCCATGGGAACATCTTTGCCCTGGAGCAGCTGGGTGACCAAAGGATTATTAGCAGGGATACTAGAGCTTGGTCTTGAAATGGGTCCATTCATATTTGAAGAAGTTCCTGGGGTTTTAAGGCTAGAAACTGCTGGCAAAGTGCTCAAGGACGGAGCTGATCCAGTAGGCGCTATAGTTACACTGACCTGGGGTAAAGGAAACTTTTCTACAGTGGCTGCTGTCAGTAAAGATGGCAAAGGAGGAGTCATATCCACTGGAGCACTAGCATTTGTCTCTGCTGAGGCTGAAGGGTTTGGTGTATTCTTACTAGAACCTGCTTTGGGCTCAACTGTGCCATCAATTGCAAAATGAACAGGTGAGGCACCTGAGATTAGAGCAGGGCCTTTTGGAGTAGAAGGTGCTTTCTCCTGCCTGCAATTAGTGGACCCCTGCAGGTGGCTGAGGGAGGTCACTGTGGCTGTTGTCCTGGTGGGGTTCAGTTTTTCATTATTCAACTTCTCTAAAGCTGGTGGGGGTGGGTTAATACGGGCTGGTGACGGGACACTTGTGCATGCTCCACTGACGGCAGATGTGGGAGACACTGAGGAGGTTTGCTGTAGTTGTGCTCCAGAGACACTATGAGGCTGTGCCTGGCCTGGGTTCTTGGTCTCAGATTGGGGCTGAGTCTCTGGACCACAGGGTAAAAGCTCTCTCGTACCTCCCCTGCTTCCAGTTCCTGCCAGTTCCAGTGTGGGGCCCTTTCTAGTTTCACTGACTCTGTCTGAGCCTGGACTCCCTCCCCTAGCAGTTTTCCTTTCACCGCCCTCTCCTGGTCCTTGTCCACCCCCTGGGCCAGGTCCTGGAATGGTCCCTCCAACTGAGGCGGCTGCAGCGGCTGCAGCTGCGGCTGCAGCAGCTGCCCTCTGTGCTTTGACCAGTTGGGCTTTTGCTTTGATGTCTGCAAGGGTTCTGGCTCCTGTTCTGTTAGGACTAGTGACGGAGACTGGAAAACGAGCCCTGGGAGAGACCTGCGATGTAGGAAACGGCATGAGGGAGATTCTGGAGACCGGGATCTGAAAGAAGTAGGAAAAAAAACAGATCAGAGCTTAGTTTTCATTTATGAGAATAACAAAACTTCATTAACACTTAAATTTCTAGAGTAGGGTGAAGACTACAGTACCTGTGACAAAGAAGGGAGGTCTATAGCTGGCCTGGGATGAAACCATGGAGACAGAAACACAAATTTGTTTCAACTTTGGTACCTCCTCTATCGGTGCCAGAGACTTTCCTCCCTCCCCAGGAACCCCTCAACTTCCACTCCTGCTCCAAATTTCCACTCCTCTCCTAAACACAACTCCCTTCTAATACCAGCACTATTCTGAACTGGTAATTATTTAAGATATAAACCTTTCTATGGTATCTGCATTTTCAAATGTGTGTTTGTGTGTGTGACGTGAGTGGGAGAAGAGTAGCCTATCATCACTGTTTTCACTTCTTTGCTTCACTAGCAAGGCTGTGCCCTGTTCTACACACAGACACACTGTTAAGCATATAGGCTGGATCACTTAAAATTATATCAACTAGACAGCACTTGAATGCAGACCCAAAGGTGCACATACTATGCCCACCTACGTGAGGGAGTGTGTAGATATGTAGACATAACATTTCCTCTGGTGATTCTCATCCCTGGCTGGTATCACACTTGCCTGTGGAGCTTTTTAAGCTTCTTTCAGATGCCCTGAGTCCTACCTCAAAATTTATATATTAGAACCCCTAGAAAAAGCTTCTCATGAAGTTCTGATGCACCATCAGGTTTGAAACCACTGATTTTCACGTCATATCATATCCTATCGGAAAGGAATGTGACTCTTGCTCTAAACAATACTTTGAAAATTACTGGAGTTAACTAGGATCAGGATCTGCACACTTCTAGCAGCTGGCTGAATTGAAAGGAGTAGATAACTGTTGGATGCAACGCTGGAAGCGCTCACTCATCTATGCCAAGAAACTTGGAAGACAGCTACCTGGCAAACCCACTGTAAGAGATCCATGTTTTTGCCCTTTCCAAATAAAGGTGATCTAAGAGAACGCGGAAATTATCAAACAATATCTTTAATATCACATATAAGTAAAGATCAAAGACTACAGCCTTCAGTACAGATTACACCTCAACATCAAGAAAGCAAAAATCCTCACAACTGGACCAATAAGGAACATCATGATAAATGGAGAAAAGATGGAAGTTGTCAAGGATTTCATTTTATTTGGATTCACAATCAACATCCATGGAAGCAGCAGTCAAGAAATCAAATGATGTATTATTGCATTGTGCAAAATCTGCTGCAAGAGATCTTTTTAAAGTGTTGAAAAGCAATGATGTCACCTGAAGACTAAGGTGTGGCTGATGCAAGCCATGGTATTTTCAATCGCCTCATATGCATGCAAAAGCTGGAAGACAGCTACCTGGCAAACCCACTGTAATGAATGAGGAAGATCGAAGAAGGACTGACTGATGCCTTTGAATTATGGTGTCAGCAAAGAATACTGAATACATGGGCTGCCAGAGGAGCAAACAAATCTGTCTTGGGAGAAGTACAGCCAGAATGCTCCTGCGAAGTGAGGATGGCAAGACTTTGTCTTATGTACTTTGACATGTTATCAGGAGGGACCAGTCCCTAGAGAAGGAAATCACGCTTGGTAAAGTAGAGGGTCAGCAAAAGACAGGATGACCCTCTCAGTTAGATAGGTACCTAACAGCAACAACATACAGCTGTTACTGACAATCTAGAAAATTTGATTTAAAAAAATTAAACAATGGAACTCTAAATAAGAAAATACAGTCCATCTTTCTGGAAATCCTTAAATTAAGAATCATAAAATAACAATTTGTCATTATTTCCGCAACACCCATTTATCAAAAGGTCATCAGTCTTGAAAAATTGATTCTCTGTAATTCAGAAGTTAGGACTCTCTGGTTGTGTAACGGTTATCACTAAGTCCATGTATTTTACAACATGAGACGTAATTAATTCCTCTTTTAGAGTTGAATCTATTTTACCTCCAATTCTACGAGCCTAGGTAGCATATTTAGAAGCTGCTCACAGTAAGAAAGAAAAAATTGTTGCTCCTTGGTGACATCATCTAGAAGAGACCACTGATAAGGGAAAAACAGACAAATCTAGACAAGTTAAATGTAAGAAAAGCACCGTTGTTTATGAGAATTTTATACAGGGACAAACAACCTTACATAAGAATAATCTTGAGAGTAACACTTTACCTATCACAAAAAGTGATATCGTAATGACATGTTGAAATTAAATAATGGCGATCACGAAAAGTGGCTAAAATAAAATTTTATTACTTAGTAACCTTTAGTTATTTTTGTAAATAACCCTATTATCTAAGAATGCACAATAAATAAGATTTTATATCTTTTTAAGCACGAAACCACTAAACGTTTTCTAGGTATTGATAACGATTTACTTTACTGAGAAAACCAACCATGGTATGGCAAATAGATTAGATCCTGTTCTTTTTAACTATATACAGAATGGTAAAAACAAACAAACAAAATATATTCGTGTGTGTGTGTGTATGCTTCATTTTTGTATACATATACACATAGCTAAGTTAGGGCATTTGTAATAAAAATTCCATTTTTGTTTTGTATTTAAATTTTGTTTAAAAAGTTATATTGTTATAAATTACATCAAGCTTTGCCTAAGGAAGTGAGATTTGAGATAGGGGTTTAAGCTAAAGAGTTACTAATACAACTTCTGGTGAAAAGTCCTTTAGCAGGGAACGAGGAGAACAGAGGAAAAAAGTAAAATTATACTTAGTCATAGTAGATTTACATTGTCAGTGTTGAGTCTCTTGGGATTAGCAAAAAGTATACAGAACATGATGTTATCCATCTCTTTACAGATAAGGAAACAGATTTACGTGTTCTACCCAGTGCCATTCATTTATAGTAAAACCTAAACTACAACTCAGCTCTAGCATCTGGAGATAAGAACTGATTGGCATTCATTAAGGAAAGCTTTCTAATATTTTAATAAGAAGAATAGTAAAATTGATTATCATAAAAACCAGAATCTTTGGCAAAGCAAGGCAGTGTTTATTAATGGTAGAAAGTATTTAAAGAGTAAGAAAAAAAGATAGATTCCTAAAAGCTGAAGCCATAAATCTTAACACTGAGTAATGAAGAATGTCATACCATCAGTAGTAAGTACGATGAGAGAGAGGAGTCACATAGTATATGAAATGGATGAAGTAACAGCAATAAAATGTTTCCAAGGGATATTTCCTGATATACCTAACTTTGGTTCATCCAAGTTAAATGAAAAGGGGAAAAACGTATTTTTATTTGGTTTATTTTTCTATTTTTATTCTAATGTGAGTAGACACATTATACACAGTAGACACACAATACTATACATTACATGAATGCAACTACGAACTGATATTAAACAGAAGCTAAAGTATTAATAAAACTTTCAGGTCAGGGGTAAAAAACGTATTTGGGTTTTCAAGGGCTTAACCCTGTTAGATACAGACTTTATATACCAAGACAGTCAGAGACATTGCCTATAGGAATTAGAAAGATCTGATATGCAACAATATAGGTATAGACAGAAGTTAATGACATATGCTATACAGCAGAGCTTAGCAAGGCTATTCCATCTTACTAATATCCTTCAAGTAGCCAGTGGTGAGTCCTTTGATACAAAGGAGCCAAGAGTGTTATAAACCACAGAACATGAAATCATTTATGGCAGTAAGTAAAGGCCAAGGTGCACTTAAACATCACGGCTCTTGGAACAAATATCTTATTTTTTAATCAAACCAATGGCCTCCTCATCCTTGTTCTCATACTTATTTTATAAGATGGAATAATTTCCACAATTGTCTTAAGATAGCCAGCATGGGGAGTAGGAGAGGCAATAGACACCCAGTTTCCTTCCTTATTTAAATATCGGTAATGATCTGTAGGAATGCAGTTCTAACTATCTATCTCTTAAAAACCAATCTTTTTTTCCTTATAAGATCACAGCTACGTGCATATGCAGTGTATACAACTGCTTCTATATTAAGAGATACTACAGATTTTCTGAAATTTAGTAGGTATGACCAAAAACTTAAGAGTTCAGTCCATCTCTCCTTTTCAATCCTCCCTACTCTTACCTTGAGGGGTGGTACTCTTCGCACCTGGACCCTGTCCCCTCTGCTGAGAAAGGGCTGTGGCGAGCCTTGAAATGGCTGCTGGTGCTGGCGACTGTCAGCAACACGTGGCCTCTTCTCCCAGCTCACAGGGGGCTCCTCTTGGGTGAGAGAAGATTTCCTCTTGAGGCCTTCTGGGCTCTGATCAACAAGAGTTGACAGAGGCTCTTTCATAGTGGTCTCCTGTGGACCTGCTTCTACTATGGGCTTCATTATTGGTTTTTCCACCCCAGGACTATTGGTTTTGCTTAGGGATGTAACTAAAGCATCTTGGCTTTCACTTTTGTTACAATTAGAAGTTGTGTTGAGATGATTCTCTCTCTCAGATTCAGCAGAGGCAACTGGCTTCTGTTCCAAGATATCCTCATCCTTTCGGCATTTGATGGGAAGAATGCTGCTAAGTTCATTTGTATTGGTAGCTGAGGAAAGTAGGGGCTCTGCGGATTTGGAGAAGCTTGGCTGCACCTTATCTTGGCTCCCACGCTCTTCTTTTGTCACTGGTGATGGCATTTGTACTGCTTCTTCTTTAGACTCTGACTGGGGAACTACTGGGGCTATTCTGAGAGGAGAGGCCTCTGAAGGAAGCATGGATTTTGGTTGCTCAGCTGGGATTTTCTTTACTTTGGGATCACTGGTTGAAGCTATCAATTTCTTTGAATCCTCAAGGCTCAGACCAGAACTAAAAAGTGGAAGAAAGAAATATTCTAATTGAGAAATAGTCCATGTTACTGAAGGCATTATGAAATAATGGAATACGATAATACCTACAAGAATGCCCGACACATAATAGGTGTTCTTCATGTCATTATCTTCAGATTGAGTAATATTTTTATCGGTACAAGTTCTGGAGCCAGAGTACCTGGATTTGAATCCTGGCTCTGATATAAACTGTCCATGTGCTCTTAAGTTACTAGCCTTCTGTACCTCAGTTTCCTTAATTTTAAACTGAGGTACAGACTAATTGTAAAGATTAATTCATAGTGTTATGATGAAAAGCACTTAGAACAGTACCGAGCCACATAATAAAATCTCAATAATAGTTACTACTACGTCTCCTTATAAAGGGGCCACATGGTCTACAGGCATGCATCATAGATTATTCACAAGGGAACTGAAAGAAGACCCATTCACCCTGGGGTTCTGGGTTTGAATTACAACCAATATGATGCTCTATGGTACCTACAGGAAGGCTGGCCCAGGAAATCCAAAGGGATAGTAGGAGAGTTGGTTGTTAATGTTTTCCAGGGGTTGAGAATTACAACTCTAAAAGTTTTTAGAAAATCTGTTTAAACCCCACTTGGTATAGTTTTAAAATTCTGAGTTCCAGCGATTGTGAACTATCCTGGGTCTATAGGCCAATTGGGATTTCCATGATATGTCCTGACAAAGAGCTTGACTACTTCTTAAGGGTCACTAGATGCTCCTCCTAATGTTCTCCTAATGCTTTAGGATATTGTACAATACGTAAAAAAAAAAAAAAAAACAGTATAGCCTTCTTAGGTGACTTCAAATTATTAGGTCTGCATCTCTGAGATGGAATGGCTAAGGACAAAACCAGGCAGTATGCAAAAGGCAGGGAGGGAGACTTAACAAACAAATAGGACTTTGGGTATTTGATCTGATTTCAAATAAAACAGGCTGTTTATGTGTTCTCATTACTATTTCATTTGCATTTTTTGTTAGGAAAAAAAGATTTAGACTATAGCTCCTTGAGGACAGGGTTTGTATTTTGACTCAGCTATGTGTATCTCCCAGATTATCTTCCAGAGTACCTTTCGCAGAGATGAGCCTGTTTAATTACACTTTGGGTCTAATGGGTCCATATTACAGAATTCCAAAGATCCCTTAGTGATTCTGAATAAGCTGTCATATTTTGGTATTCTTAAACATTATAAAAATGTACAGAATCTTAGCATTCTTATATCTTATAAAGTTACTGGGGGGGGGGGCAGCCCTTTCAAAGAAAGAGATGCTTATTAATTCAAGATAATAAAATCTTTTTTTCTTTTTAATGAAACCATCCTGCTCATGATGATGGTGTGTTATGGGTTAAGAATTATGAGCAATACAATTCTGGGCACCTGAGATTCAGAAACAAAAAACAAAAAAAACCACAGTAAAAAAGAAAAGGTGAAATAAAAAATAGAAGGCAAAAAAAAAAAATGGGGACTTTTCTGGCAAGGTAATGAGATGAAGTACGACATGACAACTATGTAGGAATTAACATCTCATTTACAGAACTTGTCTTGGTATTACCTCTGACCATAGTAGCTTTCAAAGAATTGTTCTTTCCATAGCTCCACTTTTTTCTCCTTTTCAATCTCTTGTCGAATTCTCACCTGCATCTCAGGTGTAAACTCACCTGTAATGTAAAAAAAGAAGAAAAAGATATTCAACAGAAAAATGTTGTCTGCAACTTTTAGCTATCTGTAAGTCATGAAAGGTTCATGCAGAAATCAGAATACCATCACATGAACGTAACAGAAGCTTCCAAATCTCCTCACTGTAAGGTAGTGCCTATGTGCCATTAGTGGAATAAAAATACATGTGCACATCACCCCACAGTTTTCAGTACTTGGCTGAGGTCAACAGATCTCTTGGCTTCCCTGCAGCACCTCCCTCCTGCTCCAAACATCGTATGTTTCCAGATCTCCTATCTCTCTAACCTTTATTTCTAACTTCTTTTCCACTGTGGCACAACAGTGCTGTGCTTTCAGTAAATAATGCCACTGTGGTAAGTTTTAAAGTTCTGTTTCTCCAAGGCAACTTGTTTTGTAGCCCTTTTATCTCTAATCGCAGAATAAAAAGCTATGCCCCATTTACAAGCATTTAAGCTTCTAGTAACAAGATAGGGAATTAACCATATCACACAAGAAAATCAACTAAAAATGGAACGACCACCTAAATCTAAGAACTAAAACCATAAAACTCTTAGAACAAAACACATTGGTACCTAGTTTCTGACGATCCTTAGATCTGATCCAAAAGCACAAGCAACAAATGACATTTTAAAGTGTACAATTTAGTGGCATTTGTGCACTCCCAGTGTTGTGCAGCTACCACCTCTGTCTAGTTCCAGAACATTTCCATTGGTCCCCACTAAGCAGTCACTTCGTAATCTCTTCCCCAAGTCCCAGACCACCACCAGTCTGCTTTCTGACTCTACGGATTCACCTACTCAGGATATTTCATATAAATGGATTTTTTTCTTTTTTAAATTTCTATTGAGGTGAAATTCATAGAACATGAATTTCACCTCAACAGAAATTAAAAAAAGAAAAAGACAGCCAGTGGTTTTACTTACAGCTGCATATTAGCATCACTTGAGGAGGGAAAAAAACAAGCCAAAGTTCAGGCCCTGTTACGGGTTGAACTGTGTCCCCCACAAAAAGATACGCTGAATCCTAACCCCAGGTACCTGTGAATGTGACCTTACTGCAAATAGGATCTTTGCAGATGTAATTAGTTAACAGAGGTCACACTGGAGTACAGTGGGCTCTAATCCAATATGACTGGTGTCCTCATAAAAGAGAGGAGAGACACAGACACAGGAGCTGCACAGAGAAGGTGGCTGTTATGAACAGCAATTGTGTCGCCAAAAATACATGTTGTAAATCCTGACCCCTGTAGCTATGGATGCAACCCCATTTGGGAATAGGGTTTTCTTTGTTATGTTAATGAGAACATATCACATAGAGTGTGTCTCACGCCAATCACTTTTGAGATATAAAAGAGCAAATTAGGCATAAAAAAACCCCCAAACCAAACCCAGTGCTATCGAGTCCATTCTGACTCATGGTGAAACCCTGGTGGCATAGTGGTTAAGTGCTACAGCTGCTAACCAAAGGGTCAGCAGTTCGAATCCGCCAGGTGCTCCTTGGAAACTCTATGGGGCAGTTCTACTTTGTCCTATAGGGTCGCTATGAGTAAATTAGGCACAGAAACACTCAAACACAGATGGGAGAAGACAGATGCCATACCACATGAAGATCACCTAGGCACCAAAGAACAGAAGCTGAAAAGACACAAGGACCTTCCCCCAGAGCTGAGAGAGACAGAAAGCTTTCTCCAGGAGCTGGTGCCCTGAATTTGGACTTTTAGCCTCCTAAACTGTGAGAAAATAAATTTGTTTGTTAAAGCCCCTCACTTGTGGTATTCCTGTTATAGCGGCACAAAGAAACTAAGACAATTTGGTATTGAGAAGTGATGCTGCTAACAAACACCTAAAATGTGGAAGTGGTTGTGGAAGGCAGAGGCAGAGATTGGAATTATGCTGCCACAAACCAAGGAATGCTGGGGGCTACCAGCAGCTGGAAGAGAAGGAGGGGTCTTCTTCTAGAGCCTTCAGAGAGAACACGGCTTTGCCAACCATGAATTCATACTTCTAGCCTCCAGAACTGTAAGAGAATTAATTCCTGTTGTTTTAAGTCACCCACGTTTGTGGTACTTAGTTACGGCAGCCCCAAGAAACTAACAGAGCATCCTAGACCAGATAAACCACAATCATTGAGAGTGGGGCCTAGGCACCAGTATTTTTAAAAACATCACAGGTGATTATACAACGGGCAGCCAGGATTTGGACATCTGGGCTGTTTCCACTTTTGGCTATGAACATTCTTGTACAACTGCTAATACGGACAGATACTACATGCTGTGCTCACACACAAAAAATTACCTATTATCTTATAATTTACTCTTAGCAAATGAGTTAAATCAGAGTTATGAGCATGGCGTACACGGCAAACCAGTGACTATGGTCAGTAATTCTCATTCATTATCTGTAGTTATTAAAATGTTCTGATTGCCACTGAACTGTATACTTGAAGTGGGTGAATTTTAACAGCATGTGGAATATATCTCAATATTTTATATGATATTTATATTTTACATCTCAATGTATCTCAGTGTTTTAAAAAAACACTCTTTCACTGCTTCTTTTAACTCTTAGTTTCATGAAGGTTGGGCAAAAGTAAGGAAGTTATCTCCCTGTTTACCAAACAGTGACTAATAGCTCCATAAAATAACCCTAATTCTACACTCAGCTTGTTAGGGAGCTTATTAAAATTTCAATTTCTAGGCACTACCTAGACGTGCTAAATCAGAATTTCTAGGAATAGAGCTAAAACTCTGCCTTTATTTTAGCTTCTGAAGTGACTCTAAATCATTCAAGAAACACATTGCTGGACTCCACCTGGAGCCAACCCTGGTTACACTGGCTACAGATGAGACTCTAGCAATATATTTCACAGAGGATCACTGGTTCTACCTTATGGAAACATCCTGTCCTCTGCCTTCCTTAATTACGCAACTACCTATTGGCGCAGAGAGGTGCCAATATGCACTCAGAGTGGCTCCAGGTGCATATAAATATACTGGTTTCAAGTGCCATCTTGGGAGACACATGGGGTAGAACACTTACCTTCTGAGAGTCTTTCCTTCCAGCCTTGGGCTGCTGAAGTGAAGAATTCATTGTTAAGGGCTGAACCGTTTAACTTCATCAAACCATCTGGACCAACCTGGGTCAAAGAATAAGGAACTGTTACAAAGAAAGTTAAGGTATCACATGGTACTTTACTTTCCTTTCTTTACAGAAAATAATGTTAAGTACATTTAATTTATTGAAAGATGACCCTACCATGCAAATAATACCCTTAATACCATTATTATGGACACCTTTATTTTTTAATATATCACTTTTTCTAAAATATTTCCTCTCCTATTTATCTCTCCTCCCTTTCAACCCCATTCTCCAATGATTAAAATCCTGTTCGCAGAACCACCTGCATACAAACAGATAGGAAATATGCTTCTTGGGGGGAACAGTTCATTATTTGTTCTATAAAAATGGGACCAAGTTACACACACTGCTTTGCATCTTACTTTTCTCACTTAATACAGTGTAGAAATCTCTCCAGGTGAACAGGCATAGTTTTAGCTTCTCTGTAACAGCTACACATTGTTTCACTGTTTGAATGTACCCAATTCATTTACCCACTCCCTAGTGATAGTTATACACTTTGTTCCCAGTGTTTTCCCAAAACCAACAAAGCTGCAATAAGCATTCTGGTATAGATGAATAAATTCATGCCTTTATTTCTCTAGGATAGATTCCCAGATCAACGAATGTGTGTGTTTAACTAGATACTGACAGATTATTTTCCAAAAAGGCTAAAACAGTTCACGTATCAGCAATATGTGAGCATATACTTTCCCTGATAAAAGTAGATATTATTGTTCACTTTTGTCAATCTAATGGGTTTGAGATGGTAAAAGTTCCCATTTTCTTGACTACTAGAGTGTCTACGAAACTTTCTGCAGGTTTACTGAATATTTAGATTTGTTATCATGTGAATTGCCAATTCGTATCATTTGTCCATTTTTCTATGGGGTTGCTTATTTTCATGTATTATTAATTTGTAAGACCCAGTGCCGCTGAAGAGTCCTATGCATATTATACACAGTAAAACTTATTTTCACATATGTTGAAAATGTTTTTCCCAATTAATCTGTTTACTGACTTGATTTGTGACATCTTCTCAGAGGTTTTTAAATATTCTTTTTAATATCAGAGATTTTGAATTTCCTGTCTTGGTTAAAAACATAAAATCTTATTTAAGTAACACATAAGACCCAAGATATGAAAAGATGCTGATGGAAGGACTTAATAAATTAAAATATCACACAAAGCCACTGCAATCAAAACCCTAGTATTACATAAAAAACAAACAAAAAAAAAAACCCTATTATTACCGGCATTAAAGTGAAAAAAGAAACCAATGGAAGAGGAGAAAGCATCTAATAAATAGATACTGCATATATATGAATAGGATCTATGACAACGGTGGTATTTCAAACATAAAAATATAGTGCTGGATAAACTGACTATCCATCCAATAGAAAAGTAAGTTGAATCCCACTTTCACAGCATATACAAAAAAAAAAAAAAAAAAAAAATCCAGATGGATAAAAAAAATCTAAATGTAAATTTTAAGTCAATAATTTTAAAGGAAAATTTAGGTAACTATTTGGAAGACCTAAGAATTAGGTTTAACTTAACCCACTTTACCTACTAAACCTAATTGCGTAAACATTATTTTACCCTGATCTAGGGCAGGAGTTGGTAAACTTTTTGTATAAAGGGCTTCATTGCAAATATTTTGGGCTTTGCAGGCTATGTGGCCTCTGCTGCAACCACTCAGTTCTGATGCTGTAGTACAAAAGCAGTCACAGACAATATGTACACTAATAGAAGTTGCTGTGTGCCAAAAAACTATTGAAGAAAATAAGCAGTGGGCTGGAATTGGCCCACGGGCCGTAGTTTCTGAACCTTGCACTAGAATGTCAGTAGATGGGTAACAGGTTTCCCTGTGAGAACAGCTCATTTAACCCCTGCCTGAATACTCCACTGATGAGCAAGTACTCCATAATAAGGCAATCCATTCTACAGTTTTAACAGCTCTGTTATGTTGGCACAGTGGTTAAAGTGCTCAACTGCTAACCTAAAGCTCAGTGGTTTGTAAAGATTTACAGCCTTGGCAACTCTATGGGGTTGCTATGAGTTGGAATCGACTGGACAGCAGCGGTTTTTTTTTTTTTAACTGTTAAAAGGTTGTTACTTTTACCCTAAACCTCTTCCATATGATAGAGTCTCAAATATATCTGAAGATAGATGTGTTAATCCCCCTCATTCTTTGTCTGGTCTAAATATTTTTCTGTTTATTGTATGCACTGCAGTATGATTTCCAACATTTCATCTTAGTGCTAGCTAGCATTCTTTGTTGCTGTCATTCTCCCTTGCTGTCAGGTTGACTCGGATTCACGGTAACCTCACGTGTGCAGAGAACTGCTCCGCAGGGTGTTCAAGGCGGGGACCTTCCAGAGCGGATCGCCAGGACTTCCTTCCCAGGGGCCTCTGGCTGGGTGTGAACCGCCAACCTTTTGATTGCTAGTCCAGCACTTAACCATTTGTGCCACCCAGGTACTCTTAGAATTCTTTATAAACACTCCAAACTTCACGGAACAGTGGAGCTGCTATTTCACTCAGTTTGAACGTTATATACAGTCTCTGTATATACGGACAATTTTTTCTCAGATTATTTCTATGTGTACTCCTTCCATATTAGTAAGTGAGAAACACTGGCAAGGCAACCTCCTAATTAAAATATCTCATAGGCTTACTCTTTATGAAAAGCTGAACTAGATAACTTCTAAGAACCCTTTTAATTTTAAAATTGTATGTGGTAATCTTCTTTCTGAAAGGATAAAAGCCATCAGTCAAAAGACAGTTCTGAGGAATCTGCACTAGAGTTCCATAAACTGGTCCTCAGTTTGGTCCTGCAGTATTATACACACCCCAACAACCCTGAGTCTAAAAAAGAGATGAGAGAAATTGCTAATGAGGAGAAGTCCTCTAAAAGCTCTGTTGAAACTTCACTCTCCCAACCTGTTCTAACCAAGACCTGAGCATCCGAGAGCTGTAACTTCTCTAAGAAGTGTTAAAGCAGAGAAAGCAGTCACTGGGAAGGACCAGTTTCACCTCTTTATTCCTGCTGGCGGTAGTACACCTGGACTCCTAGACAATGAAATCTGACCTGACCTGTGCTGATTCATAGCTCTACAGAACAGATTGATATAGTTTAGTAGAATCATTTTCAGAATTAGATTTAGTTTTGAATCTCAACTAATTATACAGATTTGTATCATTAACTTACTCTCCGTTAATTTTTTTTTTAATAACTTTTATTACAGTATAACAAACAGAAATGCTGGAATCGTAAGTGTACACATTGATGAGTTATCACAAAATGAAAACATTACATGCATTATCAGCACTCAAATTAAAGAACAGAACATTAGTTGCACCCCAGAAGACCCTCTTGTGCCCTTTCCCTGTCATTACCCCCTTCAAGAAGTTGTCCTAACTTCTAACACCATAGTTTTTTCCTGTTCCTTTGTGCCTGACTGCTTTCTGATCTTGATTTTTTTTAATTAATTTTCATTGTGCTTTAAGTTAAAAAAAAATTTTTTTTAAGTCAAAGTTTATAAATCAAGTCAGTCTCTTCTACAAAAATTTATATACACCTTACTATATATTCCTAATTGTACTCCCTGCAATGAGACAGCACACTCCTTCCCTCCACTATCCATTTTCGAGTCCACCGGGTCAGCTTCTGGCCCCCTCTGCCCTCTCATCTCCCCTCCAGACAAGAGATGCCAACACAGTCTTATGTGTCTACTTGATCCAAGAAGCTCATTCTTCACCAGTATCATTTTCTGTCCCATAGTCCAGTCCAATACCTGTCTGAAGAGTTGGCTTTGGGCATGGTTCCTGTCTTGGGCTTACAGAAGATCTGGGGACTGTTACTTCCGGGATCCTTCTAGCCTCAGTCAGACCATTAAGTCTGGTCCTTTTAGGAGAATTTGGGGTCTGCATTCCACTGCTCCCCTGCTCCCTCAGGGGTTCTCTGTTGTGTTCCCTGTCAGGGCAGACATCGGTTGTAGCCGAGCACCATCTAGTTCTTCTGGTCCAAGACTTTTACAGTCTCTGGTTTATGTGGTCCTTTCTGTCTCTTGGGCTCATAATTAGCTTGGATGGACTTCTTTCTCCTTTGCTCCAGATGAGTTGAGACCAATTGATGCATCTTAGATGGCCGCTTACTAGCCTTTAAGACCCCAGAAGCCAATCTCCAAAGTGGGATGCAGAGTGTCTTCTTAATAGATTTTATTATGCCAGTTGACTTAGATAGTGCCCAAACCCCCACCCCTGTTATGCTGGCCTTTGAAGAGCTCTGTTTATTCAGGAAACTTCTTTGCCTTTGGTTCACTCCAGTTGTGCTTACCTCTCCTGTATTGTGTGTTGTCCTTCGCTTCACCTAAAATAATAATTATCTACTACCTAATTAGTGAAAACACCTCTCCCTCCCCTCCCCTCCCCCCCGTAACCATCAAAGGATATTTCCTTCTCTGTTTAAACTACTTCTCCAGTTCTTGAAACAGTGGTCTTAAACAGTATTTGTCCTTTTACAATTAATTTCACTCAGCATAATGCCTTCCAGATTCCTCCATATTATGAAATGCTTCATGGATTCGCCATAGTTCTTTGTTGATGCCTAGTATTCCATTGTGTGAATATACCATAATTTATCCATTCGTCCGTTGATGGGCACACTGGTTACTTCCATGTTTCTGCTATTGTAAACAGTGCTACAATAAACATGGGTGTGCATATATCTGTTCATGTAGAGGCTCTTATTTCTCTAGGATATATTCCAAGGAGCGGGCCTGCTGGATCGTATGGTAGTTCTATTTCCAATTTTTTAAGGAAACGCCAAGTCAATTTCCAAAATGGCCGTACCAATTTACATTTCCACCAGCAGTGTGTAAGTGTTCCAGTCTCTCTACAACTTCTCCAACATTTATTATTTTGTGTTTTTTGGATTAATGCCAGCCTTGTTGGAGTGAGATGGAATCTCATTGTAGTTTTGATTTGCATTTCTCTAATGGCTACTGATTGTGAGCGTTTCCTCATGTATCTGTTAGCTACCCGAATGTCTTTTTTAGTGAAGTGCTTGTTCATATCTTTTGCCCACTTTTTAATTGGGTTCTCTTTTATTATTTTTATTGTGCTTTAAGTGAAAGTTTACAAATCAAATCAGTCTCTCACACAAACACTTATATACACCTTGCTACATATTCCCAATTGCTCTCTCCCTAATGAGACATCCTCCTCTCTCCCTCCAATCTCTTTTCACGTCCATTTCACCAGCTTCTAACTCACTCTACCCTCTCATCTCCCCTCCAGGCAGGAGATGCCAACATAGTCTCAAGTGTCCACCTGATCCAAGAAGCTCACTCCTCACCAGCATCCCTCTCCAACCCATTGTCCAGTCCAATCCATGTCTGAAGAGTTGGCTTGGGGAATGGTTCCTGTCCTGGGGCAACAGAAGGTCTAGGGGCCATGACCACTGGGGTCCTTCTAGTCTCAGTTTAAGTCTGGTCTTTTTACAAGAATTTGGGGTCTGCATCCCACTGCTCTCCTGCTCCCTCAGGGGTTCTCTCTTGTGTTCCCTGTCAGGGTAGTCATTGGTTGTAGCCAGGCACCATCGACTTCTTCTGGTCTCAGGATGATGTACTCTCTGGTTTATGTGACCCTTTCTGTCTGTTGGGCTCGTAATTACCTAGGGTCCTCAGTGTTCTTCATTCTCCTTTGGTCCAGGTGGGTTGAGACAAATTGATGCATCTTAGATGGCCGCTTGCTAGCGTTTAAGACCCCAGACGCCACTCTCCAAGGTGGGATGCAGAATGTTTTCTTAATAGATTTTATTATGCCAATTGACTTAGATGTCCCCTGAAACCATGGTCCCCAAATCCCTGACCCTGCTACTCTGGCCTTCAAAGCATTCAGTTTATTCAGAAAACTTCTTTGCTTTTGGTTTAGTTCAGTTATGCTGACCTCTCCTGTACTGTGTGTTGTCTTTCCCATCACCTAAAGTAGTTTTTACCTACTATCTAATTAGTGAATACCCCTCTCCCACACTCCCTCCCTCCCCACTCTCGTAACCATCAAAGAATATTTTCTTCTCTGTTTTAACTATTTCTCGAGTTCTTGTAATAGTGGTCTCATACAATATTTGTCCTTTTGCAACTGACTGATTTCACTCAGCATAATGCCTTCCAGATTTCTTCATGTGATAAAATGTCTCACAGATTCATCACTGTTCTTTATCGATGTGTACTATTCCATTATGTAAATATGCAAAACCAAAAAACTCACTGCCATCGAATCGATTCCAGCTCATAGCGACCCTACAGGACAGAGTAGAACTGGCCCGTAGAGTTTCCAAGAGTGCCTGGCGGTTTCAAACTGTCAGCCTTTTGGTTAGCAGCCATAGCACTTAACCGCTATGCCACCAGGGTTTCCTATGTGAATATACCATAATTTATTTATCCATTCATCCATTGATGGGCACCTTGGCTGCTTCCGTGTTTTTGCTATTGTAAACAGTGCTGCAATTAACATGGGTGTATATATATCCATTCGTGTAAAGGCTCTTATTTCTCTAGGATATATTCCAAGGAGTGGGATTGCTGGTTCCTATGGTAGTTCCATTTCTAGCTTTTTAAGGAAGTGCCAAATCAATTTCCAAAGTGGTTGTACCATTTTACATTCCCACCAGCAGTGTATAAGTGTTCCAGTCTCTCCACAGCCTCTCCAACATTTATTATTTTGTGTTTTTTGGATTAATGCCAGCCTTGTTGGAGTGAGATGGAATCTCATTGTAGTTTTGATTTGCATTTCTCTAATGGCTAATGATCGTGAGCATTTCCTCATGTATCTGTTAAGTACCTGAATGTCTTCTTTAGTGAAGCGTCTGTTCATATCTTTTTCCCATTTTTTAACTGGGTTATTTGTATTTTTGTAGTTGAGTCTTTGCAGTATCATGTAGATTTGGGATCAGGTGCTGATCAGAAATGTCACAGGCCACTTTTTCCCTGTCAGTAGGTAATGTTTTTACTCTTTTGTTGACATTTCTGGCTGAGCATAGGTGTTGGATTTTTAGGATCTCCCAGTTACATAGTTTCTCTTCTGTATTGTTAGTAATATTTTGTATACTTTTTATGCCATGTATTAGGGATCCTAGCATTGTCCCTATTTTTTCTTCCACGATCTTTATCACTTTAGATTTTATATTTAGGTCTTGGATTCAGTTTCAGTTAGTTTTTGTGCACAGTGTGAGGTATGGGTCTTGTAACTTTTTGCAGATGGATATACAGTTATGCCAGAGCCATTTACCTGACTTTGGGCCTTTGTCAAATATCAGGTGCTGATAATGTGGATGGATTTATGTCTGGATTCTCAATTCTGTTCCATTGGTCTATGTGTCAGTTGTTGTACCAGTACTAGGCTGTTTTGAGTACTGTGGTGGCATAACAGGTTCTAAAATTAGGTAGAGTGAGGCTTCCTACTTCGTTCTTTATTGAATGTCTTTATGGGGTGTCTTTATTGAGCTTTTTTCTGGATGTCCTGTCCTTCACTGATAGTGGTGTGTTGTAGTCTCCTACTATAATTGTGGAGCTGTTTATTTCACTTTTTAATGGTGTTAGAGTTTGCTTTTTTTTTATCTTGAAGCCTTGTCACTGGGTGCATAAATATTTAATATGGTTATATCCTCCTGGTATATAGTCCCTTTAACCATTATATAGTGTCCTCCCTTATCCTTTGTGGTAGATTTAACTCTAAAGTCTATTTTGTCAGAAATTAATATTGCCATTTCTTCTCTTTTTCAATTGTTGTTTGCTTGATGTATTTTTTTCCCAGCCTTTGAGTTTTAGTTTGTGTCTCTAAGTCTAAGGTGTGTCTCTTGTAGGCAGCATATAGTCAGATCAAGTTTTTTTAATCTATTCTGCAACTCTATGTCTCTTTATTGGTATATGTAGTCCATTTATGTTCAGCATGATTATAAATAGGTATGAGTTTAGTGCCGTCATTTTGATGCCTATTTTTGTGTGTTGTTGACAGTTTCATTTTTCTACTTACTTTTTTGTGCTGAGTTTTTCTTTGTAAATTGTGTGTTCTTCTTTTTCATTACAGTTGAATTTGTTTTTGCTGAGTCTTTGTTTATCTTGTTTTTTATTTTGAAGTGAGGGATTGTTAGTCTTCTTTGTGGTTACCTTAATATTTACTCCTATTTTTGTATGTTTAAACCTAACTTGTATCTCCATATATCCACTTGATTTCCTCTCCATATGGAAGATCTATGCCTACTTTATTTAGTCCCTCTTTATTGATTACTGTCATGTTTTATATAATGACATCATTGATTCCGTTTTGAGCATTTTTCATTTTTTTTTTCATTTCCGTATCTGAGTTGATGTCTGGTTTTTCTGTTCTGTGTTCTAGTATTGTGTTGATATCTGATATTGTTGATTTTCTAACCAGAGAATTCCCTTTAGTATTTCTTGTAGTTTTGGCTTGGTTTTTGCAAATTCCCTAAGCTTGTGTTTACCTGTAAATGTCTTAATTTCGACTTCATATTTGAGAGACAGTTTTGCTGGATATATGATTCTTGGTTGGCAGTTTTTCTCCTTCAATGCTTTATATATGTCATCCAATTGTCTTCTTGCCTGAATGGTTTCTGCAGAGTAGTCCGAACTTACTCTTACTGATTCTCCTTTTTAGGTGACTTTTTACTTATCCCTGGCTACTCTTAAAATTTTCTCTTTATCTTTTGGCATCTACCTTGTATGGGGTTCGATGAGCATCCTCGATAGATATCCTTTCATATTTCACGATGTCAAGGAAGTTTTCTGCCAACAAATCTTCAACAATTCTCTCTGTATCTTCTGTTATCCCTCCCTGTTCCAGTATTCCAATCACTCGCAAGTTATTCTTTTTGATAGAGTCCCACATGATTCTTTAGGTTTTCTTCATTTTTTAAAATTCTTTTATCTGATTTTTCTTCAAATATATTGGTGCCAAGTGCCTTATCCTCCATCTCCCCAATTCTGTATTCCAGTTCCTCAATTCTGCTCCTCTGGCTCTCTATTGAGTTGTCTAACTCTGTCATTTTGTTAATCTTCTGAATTTATGAATGCTGTCCCTCTATGGATTCTTGCAGCTTATTAAATTTTTCATTATGTTCTTGAATAATCTTTTTAATTTCAACTGCTTTATCTGTGTATTTCTTGGCTTTTTCTGTGTATTGCCTGATCTTGTTCCTGATGTCTTGAAGAGTTTTTATATTAGTCTTTTGTATTCTACATCTGGAAATCCCAGGAATAGATCTTCATCCAGGAGAGTCTTTGATTCTCTCTTTTGAGAATTTGTTGAAGCAATCTTTATGTGATTTGATATTGACTGCTGTCTCTGAACCATGTATAAGTTATTGTAATAATTTTTTTTTTATGTTTGCTCACTGCGTCCTAGCGTTTTGCTTTGTTTTCTTTCAGGTTTTAGGCTACTAGAGTGAGCCAACTTAATTATTGGAGCCTTTGAAGCACTAATGTCCTGTTACCAGATGGCTAGGCCTGTTACCCAGTATATGAGCCTAGGGGTCCATTTAATATTGTACAGATTCAGTTCAGTACAGTGTCCTGATAGTCAGTCACCTAGTGTGTGGTGTAGGCTCTCACCTAGTATCTTAGAGGAGCAGTGGTGGTGGCTGTAAGCACTGGTTTCTGGTAGTGGCAGGGGGTCACACTCTGAGGAAGGCAGGGTGCTGACAGCCTTCCCCCATGTGTCAGGGAGGAAGGAGTGCCTCTGTTCTCTAGAGTGCTCTGGTGGGTGGGCTCTGCAGCTGTGCCATAGGCACCCAATGCTTATACCTGTAAAGACTGGTAGGCACCACAATCTTCGGACCCCTCTCGTGGGTGGCTAGGTGGCATGGATGGAGCCTTGAGCCCTCAGGTCCCTGCTGTGGGTAGGTAAGGGCCCTGTTTAATAGGCAAAGTGGTATCAGACTTCCAAAACTTGCCTCTCCACCACACAGATGGAACAATTAGAGTCAGACCTCTAACAGATTTGCCCTTGCAAAATAAAAGCCACCTGGATCCATGTAAGGGTGAAAGCCAAAGTCTGTGTATCGCTTATGCCTGGACTGGTGCCACTTTTGCTCTGAGCTTCCAGATTAGGGGAGTCAGGGAAGTATTCTTCCCCTGTTTGTTCATTTGTTCCTTCTGCCAGGCCAGGAGAATAGCTCAGAGAGAGCGCAGCAGTTTCTGTCTCAGGTCCAGGGAAATCAACTGTCAATGAAGCCTTCTGGGGCAGAGCGGGGAGGGATCAGATAGATAGGACAGAGGACTTTCAAAAGAAGGAGCTATTAGATGCCTGTGGTAAATTAGACAAAATCACTTATCCTGTGTCGAGAGCGGTGTTTTATCTCAGATTCCAGAGGCATGTGTAGTCTGTGTGCGCTGGCTGGGTCCCCACCGAGATTGCCCCGGGGGCCTAGGGTTGTGTCCTCTGCTTCTTTCTTTCACTGAAGCAGCTTTGTCCTAAACTCCACATCCCGTTCTGCAGCCATCATACCAGGGGATCGGGATGCTGGCACTTCGTTTGCCTTCTTTCGGTGAATCAGCCGCTTCCTAAATGCTGCGGTCAGCCCCACTGTTGACACGCCACAGGGTCAGGAGTGCGCCACTTTGCTTGCCTTCTTTCACTGAAGCTGCCATGTCTCAGGAAACTACAATCAGCCCTGCCGCCGTTGCACCAAGGAACGGTGCCAAGCAATCGGAGCTGAGGCGGTATGCGGGCCTGGCAACTCATCGCTGCTTCTGTACTGTCTCATCCTCCCCCATCGCTCAGACCGATTCCTTAACTCTGCATTTGATGCTCAGGGTTTGTAGGTCGTCATATATGTAATCGATTCACTTGTTTTTTTGGGTCTTTGTTGCAAGAGGGTTCAGAGGAAGCTTGTGACTAGCTCGCCATCTTGGCCCTGCCCTCCTACTCTCCATTAATCTTAATTATCTTGCTATAAATTAGGGAAAATATCTCCCTTTCATGGATTAGAAAACGCTACCATATTACTCAGAAGATAGTAAACTAAACTCATTGCCATCAAGTCAATTGTGACTCACAGCAACCCTACAGGGCAGAGCAGAACTGTCCCCAGAGTTTCCAAGGAGCAGCTGGTGGATTCAAACTGCTGATCTGTTGGTTAGCAGCCGAGCTCTTAACCACTAAGCCACCAGAACTCCAGAACATAAATAATACTTAAAAAAAAAAAGACAAATAACCCAATTAAAAAAATGGGCAAAGGATATGAACAAGGCACTTCACCAAAGAAGACATTCAGGTGGCTAACAGACACGTGAGGAAACGCTCACAGTCATTAGTCATTAGAGAAATGCAAATCAAAACTACAGTGAGAGACCATCTCACCCCAACAAGGCTGGCATTAATTAAAAAAACACAAAATAATAAATGTTGGCAAGGTTTGTGGAGAGACTGTAACACTTACTTATACACTACTGGTAGGAATGTAAAATGACACATCCACTCTGGAAATTGATTTAGCACTTCCTTAAAAAGCTAGAAATATAACTACCATATGATCCAGCAATCCCACTCCTTGGAATATATCCTAGAGAAATAAGAGCCCTCACACAAATAGATATATGCACATCCATGTTCACTGCAGCACTTTTCACAATGGCAAAAAAATGGAAACAACCTAGGTGCCCATCAACAAACGGATAAACAAATTATGCTATATTCATACAATGGAATACTATGCAATGATAAAGAACAACAATGAATTCATGAAACACCTCATAACATGGATGAATCTGGAAGGAATTATGCTGAGTGAAAGTAGTCAGTCACAAAAGGATAAATATTGTATAAGACTGCTATCATAAGAACTCAAGAAAACGTTTAAACACAGAAGAAAACATTCTTTGATGGTTACGTGGGGAGGGAGAGAGAGGGGTATTCACTAGCTAGATAGTAGACAAGAATTATCTTACATAAAGGGAAGGACAACACACAATACAGGGGAAGTCAACACAACTGGACTAAACAAAAGCTAAGAAGTTTCCTAAATACAACCAAACACTTCAAAGGACAGAGTAGCAGGGGCGGGGAGTCTGGGGACTATGGTTTCAGGGGACATCTAGGTTAACGGGCATAACAAAGTTTATTAAGAAAATGTTCTGCATCCCACTTTGGTGAGTGGCATCTGGGGTCTTAAAAGCTAGCTAGCGGCCATCTAAGATGTATCAATTGGTCCCAACCCACCTGGAGCGAAAGAGAATAAAGAACACCAAAGACCCAAGGAAAATATGAGCCCAAGAGACAGCAAGGGCCACATAAATCAGGGACTCCATTGGCCTAAGACCAGAAGACCTAGACGGTGCCTGGCTATCACCAATGGCCACCCTGACAGGGAATATAACAGACAGTCTGGTGGAGCAGAAAAGTGGGGTGCGGAACTGAAATTTTAGTAAAAAGACCAGACTTAATGGTCTGACTGAGTCTGGAGGAACCTCCAGAAGGCATGGCCCCCAGACTCTCTGTTAGCCTGAAAGTAAAACCATTCCTGAAGCCAGCTCTTCAGACAAGAGTAGACTGGACTATAAGACATAAAATGATACTGGTGAGAAGTATGCATCTTAGCTCAAGTAGATTAAAAAATGAGACTAAATAGGCAGCTCCTGTCTGGAGGCAAGATGAGAAGGCAGAAAGGAATAGGAGCTGGTTGAATGGACACGGGAAATACAGGGCAAAAGGGAGGACTGTGCTATCACATTATAGGGAGAGCAACTAGGGTCACATAACAATGTGTGTATAAATTTTTGTATGAAAAACTAACTGGAACTGTAAACTTTCACTTAAAACACAATAAAAAAACTTTTGGAAAAAAAACCCCAAATCTTAGAACTGAATAAACCTTAGAAGATAATATGGTCTTCTCTCTCCTTTTGCAGAGGAGGAAACAGAAGCTCAGAACGGCAGGGACTTGCTATTCACTCTTTCTTGATGAAAGCCTCAGTCTTAGATGTCTTATTCCTGACCAAGTTAGATCTCTGTGGTTTCTGCCTAGACTCTTCCCAAACCTTCAGTATTGCTTCTTGCTACTTTTGTTTAAAAGTATAATGTATATTATCTTAAGATGTACAGTATGAAAGCAACAAATGTTTTAGAGAAAAGTAACAAAAGAATAAAAATAATTCCATCAACTGTTAATTCCTTGTTCCAGATATATGTAATTGTCTGAATCCAGGTCTTTGGGCTTGAGGAGCTGGCCCACATGCTGCAGATGCTAGACCAAGACAATTCTCCAGCCCTCCCTAAACTGTATTCTATTGATGCTGACCTACATCTATAGATGACAACTAGACAAATTTATTCTTTAATCATGACATTCTGGTAACAGACTTCTGTTTTATAAGCCTTACAGGGCCCACTTATTAAGAATATTTACATAAAAATAGCCTTATTTCTTCTTTAATACCATTAATATCACTTTTCTACAGGTATACAGAAAGCAAAACAAACAAAAAAACCTAAAAATTCTTAAGGAATTCTAAAGGGAATTAGGGAAGCCTCAGAAGGGTTATAAAATTGTTTAGGCTTTAACTAACATACCTGTCGATCTACTTCTGGAAGCAGCAGAAGCAGTCGCTGCTGGCAATCTCCAGGTAGAACTGAAAAGGTGTGTTTGTTGATCAATGCTCGCAGATTTGTGTTAACCAGAATGGAGTCTGGTGTCTCAACGTCGATTTCAGCACATTTAGTCCTTTTCATTTGTCCTACAAAAAATGGAAAAGAGTAATTCTGGCCTCCTCACATTTTCGTTTTAAACTCTAGCCTGCTCAGCTATGCAGAAACCACAGCTGTAAATACTTAATCAAATATCATACTGCAAAGAAGTTAACACTTAAGGACTTAAAAAGTTTCTTCCTGGTACCAAGACTAAAAAGTCACATCCTTTTTCATTCATACAGGATAAAGAATATCATTTGTCTTCTCTGAATCAACAGAATAAGGTCTATAAAGTGGACCTTATGCCATACTAAAAGTGCATTTTATGTGTAAGACTTGATTATTTTCCAAAAGGAACTCAAGAAGATTATGATAGATGACACACACACAGAATGACTAATAGAATAGAAAAAACTCAATTTAAGAATCATTCTGAGGCCCTTTTTTCTTTTCCCTGAGAATTTTTCCCCCATTGACTTTAACTTGTATTAGTTAAAAATGTTATGAGAAGGTCGAACATATGCCTGATTAGACACCCTGAAGCAGAAAATAAATAAAATAGGGAAAAGGCAATATTTAAAGAGTTGATAGTTGTACATTTACCAGTCTGATGAAGACCTAGAGATCTAGAAGCACAGCATATCCAGCACAGGGTAAAAAGAAATTCATGTTTAGACCCAACTTGGTAAAATTTATAATAGTTCTTTAGAGAAAAGGAGAATAGCTTGAAAGCATTCAAAAGGCAGAGAAAAATCACATAAAAAAGGATTACATAGAAAACAATGACAGAGTAGCAAATTTCTTAACAGCAAAGGAATCCGTAACAAAGTGGGTAATATCTACAAATGCTGAGAGAAAATAACTGTCAAACTAGAATGGTATGTCCACCAAACTATCCTTCAAGAATGAACATGAAACAAAGATACCTATAAAGATAAACAAAAACTGAGAGCATTTACCACCAAAAGAACTGCTCTAAATAAACTTCTTTAAAAATTGTACTTCAAGAAGGCAAATCCTTGCAGAAGGATGGTCTGGGAGTACAGCAGAGAAAAGTAAACATGTAGATAACTTCCCATCAACATTGTTTGTATAAAATGATGGTATTCTAGTATCTGATTTGTGACACTAAAAATGAAGAACAGAGATGTTAGACGACAATATTATTTAAGTCCAGATAGAAAAGGTCAGTGCTAAACTGTAAAATACGTCCACTGTTCTGGAGAAAAATCAAGATGATTAACTTTAAGACTTAGTTAATTATGCATGGTAGCATTTCAAGGATTGGCACTAAAAGAATAAAAATAGTGTATATAAATGTCAAGCTTAGTAGAGAAAAGAATGACTATAAAGGGAATTAAAATGAGCAACATGCAAAAACAGCTTAGTCAAACCAAAACAACAACAACAAACAGGCAAGAAAGGGGAAAAAGAAAAATAGAAGTGAAACGAAGAACAATAAAAAGAGTGAAAACCAATTTCAAATACATTGTCAATAACAGTAAGTCTAAATGGATAACACTCACCAGGCAAAACAGATTGTCAGATTAAATTAAAAAAAATTCAGCTACCTCTATGTCATTTAAAAAAAGACATATCTAAAGTATAAGGATACAGAAATGTAGAAAGATACACCAGGTAAATACTAACCATAGGAAAGCTGGGATACCTCTATAAATTAAAAAAAAAAAAAAAGCAAAAGCACTTTAAAAAGCCTAATCAGTGATTAATAAAGTAACTAGATAATTATCAAGGGTTCAATCCATGAGGAAAACATCTAATAAAATAGCATCAAAAATAAACGAAGCAAAAACCGATACAATGACAAGGAGATTGTACAAATCTACCGTTATGGTAGATTTCTACACACCTCTCAATTAAGAAATAAGTGAAACAAGCTAAGAGCACCAGCCAAAAAAAAAAAAAAATTTTTAAATTAACAAGCTTGATCCAATGAACAAATAAAAAATTCTGTACTGAATAATTAGAAAGTATACATAAGAATTCAGTATTATTAGCCTAAAAAAGGTCTCGATAAATTTCAAATAATATTAATAGTAACAATAACAGAATTAATGATACCAGCAGCAAACACTTGCTGTGTTTCAGGCACTATTCTAAGCATTTACATGTATTAAGCCATTTAACTTCTGCACAACTTAATGGAGTTGTTAACTATTATTATTACCTCATCTCACAGATAAAGAAAGTGAGGCCACGGATAAAGAAAGTGAGTGGTAACTTGCCCAAGGTGACACTACTTAGTAATAGAGCAGGAATTTGAACTCAGATATGCAGGCTTTAGAGTCTGTTGTTTAAGCTATACTACATAGGTACAGATATCACACAGCTTAGTATTTAAAAATATATCTATATATTTGGAAATGTAAAAAACAAAAACTTCTAAAGTCCTGGGACAAAGGAGAAGTCACAATAAAATTAAAACTAAATAATAATAAAAACATGACTTGGCAGCTTAACACTAAATCACTATTTTGCCCAGCTCCTGATCAAACCAGAGGAGGGGGTAGTGCTTTCTTTATCACACTGGTAAAACGACTGATAGCCAGGAGTCAGGACACCTCTCCTGGGGTCTCATGTCCCTTGCTGGCAGCATGCTGTATGTGATGATCAATGGGAGAGCCTTTTATGGCCCTGTGAGTTTTTCCTGATAAATGATCCTGGCATGTCTGGTTTATGTACTACTTGGTCATTTGCCCTTGTTGGGATGACCTTACTAAAACTTGTGGGAGGCAGTGAGTGGGGAAACTGAGTAAAGCCATAAATGCTTATATTAGAAAATTACTGAAAAAAACTGAACAACTTAAGAAGTTAGAATCAAACAAAAAAGAACAAACCCTAATAAATATACAGAAGCATGATGATACCAAAAAAAAAAAAAATCCACACATTAATAAAACAACATACAATGTACTTGAGGATATCAATCCAGAATGACCAAGACCGTCTAGGAAAATTATTAGATTTCAACAACCTAGGAAGAATAGAAAATTCTATTATTGATTTTAACAAAAGAAAATGGAGTAATATATTTTAAGACACTCAAAGGAGACAAAATGTAGGCCAAACATTTAGTACCCAGGTAAACTGACTTTCATATATAAAGACCACAAACTGAATTTGCACGTAAGAACTGAGCGAGCGTCATTTCCATGAGCCTTTTCTGAGGAAATGAGTTTCAGACAATCAAAATGACTACAAAGCGAAATAAAGGCTGGCGGTATCCATTAGATAAGTAGCTTTCTAGGTCTAAGACTAAAAAGTACAGCATGTAACACCTATGGTATACTTTGAAAGTATAGACAGTGAGCAACTGCTTTCAAAAAATGGAGGGGAAAATAAGGAAAGCATAAGCACAAAATATTTAAAACTGTTTTAAAGTGATCATATTGGTAAACAGTATTGCTATTGTTCCTCTGCAACTGTTGTGTGTGTAATGAAGGTCAAAGCAAATGACTAAGTATGGGATCTTCTAATTTTATCATTCACTGTGTCCTTAAGAAACCCTACTGGGCAGTTCTGCTCTGTCCTATAGGGTCGCTTGTGTCGGAATTAACTTGGTGGTGACGGGTTTTTTTTTTTTTTTGTGTCCTCGAGAGCCACAATTCTTCCTGTCAAAGACAGCAGATAGAGATGTAATACCAAACCCAGTCTTAACTAATTGAAACTATAAATACAAATTTAGAAGATATTTTATCTTTAAATAAATGATGGTGTGCTAACTTAGACTACTTCCTACTAAAAGGAGCCAGGGCATATTGGAGAAATGGATGATTCCAAATCTGGAGCAAAAAATGTGTAAGACAAATCTGAATAGCACACCAGATAGCAAGGAATCTAACATTCTACTAGAAAAACCTCACTGCTATCAAGTAGATTCCGACTCATAGCGACCCCATAGAGTTTCCATGGCTGCAAATCTCTAAGGAAGCAGACTGCCATGACCTTCTTCCACTAAGCCACTGGTGGTTCCAAACTGCTGACCTGTTGGCTAGCAGTCGATCGCTTTAACCACTGCACCACCTGACTTCAGAAGCCAACACGAAGAGGCTCTCACTGACCAAAGATGAGGTAATGTACAATAAGTACAATAACTAAAATATATGGAAATACATAAAAAATAGTTAAACCCATGAATTCTTGAGTCTCAAAAAAAAACAAACTGTCACCTTTGGAGGGTGACAAAATAAAAACTTATTATGTTGAAAACTAGCATAGAAAGAGAAAGAAGCTAGCATTTCTGTCTTGCCTTTCCTATATAAGCTCTAATGCTTTTGTAATCACAAGTGTACCTTTAGAGAAGTGTTCTAGCTAATAAGAAGAAATGATAGAATTAGATCAACATTTGGAACTCTTAATAGTTCTACACATTAAGAATCAATGGCATATATTTGATATTTAATAACATAAAGACTAATAACCTAATCAAAAAACAGACTAAGGACATGAGTAGACATTTCATCAGTGAAGATATTCAAATGGCTAACAAACACATAAAGAGATGCTCAACATTTTTAGCCATCAAAGAGATGAAAACCAAAACCACAATGAAATACCACTTCACTCCCAGTAATATGGCTAAAAGGGGGGGAAAAACCAGAAAGTAACAAATGCTGGCAATGATGTGGGGATATTGGGGCCCTTATCTATTGCTAATGAGAATGCAAAATGGTACATCTGTTGTGGAAAACAGGATAGTGGTTCCTCGAGAAATTAAAAAACAGAACTACCATATGACCCAGAAATCCCACTCCTAGGTATATACCCAAGGGGCTTAATAGCAACACAAACGGACATATGTACACCAATGTTCACTGCAGCACTTACTCACAGAGCAAAAAGGTGGAAAAAATCTAAATGCTGTCAATAGACGAATCAATAAAATGTTGTTGTTGTTTTTAAGCGCTTTTGAGCCGATTCCAATTCATAGCGACCCTATGTACAACAGAACGAAACACTGCCTGGTCCTTAGCCGTTCTCACAATGTTTGCTATGTTTGATCCGAATGCTGTAGCCACCACATCCATCCATCTCGTTGCGGGTCTTCCACTTTTCTGCTGACCCTGTACTTTAGCAAGAATGATGTCCTTCTCCAGGGAACAGTCCCCCCTGATAATGTATCCAAAGTATGAAAGACAAAGTCTCACTATTCTCGCTTCTAAGGAGCATTCTGGCTGTACTTCTTCTAAGACACATTTGTTTGTTCTTCTGGCAGTCCATGGTATATTCAATATTCTTCACCAGTACAATTCAAAGGCATCAATTCTTCTTTGGTCTTCCCTATTCATTGTCCAGCTTTCACATGAATATGAAGTGATTGAAAATACCATGGCTTGGGTTAAGTGCACCTTAGTCCTCAAAGTCACAGCTTTGCTTTTTAACACTTTAAAGAGGTCTTTTGCAGCAGATTTGTCCAATGCAGTACGTTGTTTGATTTCTTGACTGCTGCTTCAAGGAGTGTTGATTTTGGATCCAAGTAAAATGAAATCCTGGACAACTTCGATCTTTTCTGTTTATCATAATGTTGCTTATTGGTACAGTTGCAAGGACTTTTGTTTTCTTTATGTTTAGGTGTAATTCATACTGAAGGCTGCAAGTCTTTGATCTTTATCAATAAGTGCGTCAAGTCCTCTTCATTTTCAGCAAGCAAGGTTGTGTCATCTGTGTATCGCAGGTTGTTAATGAGCCTTCCTCCAATCCTGATGCCACATTCTTCTTCATACAGTCCAGCTTCTCAGATTACGCACTCAGCATACAGACTGAATACGTATGGTGGAAGGATAGAACCCTGATGCACATCTTTCCTGATTTTAAACCACACAGTATCCCCTCCTTCTGTGTACAAGGGGATAACTACTTCTTGTTGTATGTACAGGTTCCTCATGAGCACAATTAAGTGTTCTGGAATTCCCATTCTTCAAACGTTACCCATAATTTGCTATGACCCACACCGTCGAATCCCTTTGCACAGTCAAATAAAACACAGGTAAACATCTTTCTGTTATTCTCTACTTCCAGCAGGATCCATCCTACATCAGCAATGATATCCCTCATTGCACATCCTCTTCTGAATCCAGTTTGAACTTCTGGCAGATCCCTGCTCGATATACTGCTGCAACTGTTTTTGAATTATCTTTAGCAAAATTTTGCTTGTGTGTGATATTATTAACGATATTTTTGACAATTTCTGCATTTTATTGGATCACTTTTCTTTGGAATAGGCACAAAGTTGGATCTCTTCCAGTTGGTTGGCCTGGTAGCTGTCTTCCAAATTTCTTGGCACAGATGAGTGAGTGCGTCCAGTATTGCATCCATGTGTTGAAACACCTCAATTAGTATGCTGTCAACTCCTGGAGCCTTGTTTTTCGCCAATGTCTTCAATGCAGCTTGGACTTCTTCCTTCAATATCATAGGTTCTTGACCATATGCTAACTCCTGAAATACCTGAAAGCTGACCAATTCTTTTTGGTACAGTGACTCTATATATCCCTTCCATCTTCTTTTGATGCTTCCTGCATCATTCAAATTTTTGCCACCAGAACACTTCAATATTGCAACTCAAGGCTTGAATTTTTTCTTCAGTTCTTTCAGCTTGAGAAATGCTAAACGTGTTCTTTCCTTTTGGTTTTCTAATTCCAGTGTCTGCACATATCACTACAATACCTTATTGTGTCTTCTCAAGCTGCCCTTTGCAATCTTCTCTTCAGCTCTTTTACTTTAGTACTTCTTCCATTTGCTTTAGCTACTCTATGTTCAGAAACCCTGGTGGCATACTGGTTAAGTACTACAGCTGCTAACCAAAAGGTCAGCAGTTCGAATCCAGCAGGTGCTGCTTGGAAACTCTATGGGGTAGTTCTACTCTGTCCTATTGGGTCACTATGAGTTGGAAATCAACTCGATGGCAACAGATTTTTTTTTTTTTTTTACTCTACATTCAAGAGCAAGTTTCAGAGTCTTTTCTGATATCCATTTTGGTCTTTTCTTTCCTGTCTTTTAAATGACCTTTTGTTTTCTTCATGTATGATGCCCTTGATGTCATCCCATAACTTGTCTGATCACTGAATTGTACATGTAGAAATTGTTGAACTGATGTATGTTTTGTTGTGTATAGTTCAACAACAAAACAAATTATTTTTTAAAAATCACAAAAATTAAACCAAAACTTAAAAAAAAAAAACAGTAACACACACAGCATTCCATGGTTGTAGAGAAACTCTTATTTCCTGTTGGTTGAGGAATAAACTAGCATAACATGCAAATTCCCTCTGAATAAATGATTACACTTCTAAGGGAAAAAAAAAATCAATGGCTGTTATCAATAGAAAAAAAGAGACAGACATGATGTGTATCTACCAGTGCTCTCCTGCCACCCCCCATGGCATCAGCAAAAATCAGACCTGAGTCTAATCAAGACCCTAGTCCCAATTAACACTTTAGAGGAAATACATTTGAAGAGAGGATACCGAATAGAGGAACACCATGATGCAATTTGCAAATTCCAGTCTGTGGGAAACACTACAGGTCAAACGACTTGTTCTTTAATATACATGTTGCAATAAAAAATAAAAGAGATGGAAGAGAATCTTAAGATTAAAGGAGACCTAAGAAAAAAATTAAAACTACATCAAAAGAAAAAAAAAAAGAGGACAAAACTAAATTATCTTGTGTGCTGTTGAATCAGTTCCAACTCACAGCAACCCTATGCACAACAGAATGAAACACTGCCTGGTCCTGCACCATAAATTAATAGGATTTAGGTAATAACATTTTTTGTGACTAAACTATAAAGAAATGCAAGGAAATTACAATAAAAGTGAGGTTATTGGTTACTTTAAGGATGGAGGAAAAGGGTTGCGACAGTAATGCAATCATGTAAAGGGGCTTCTGTGGTAACTGGCAATTTGTTAGTTTGGTTTATAACATGGTTTATAACAGTATCTACCTCATAATAATCCATTATGTTCTTGTTATAGGCAGTTTTCTCTGTGTGTTTTATTTCAAAATAAAATGTTTTAAATTTTTTTATCTTCTTATTGATAACTTTGTCAATAAATTTGAGAATTTAGATGAAATGGGAAAACTCCATAAAACTTTAATTTACCAAAATTGGCACAGTAAAATATAGAAAATAGTCTGTTATCTTTCAAAATTTTTGAATCTTTATTCCCCAAAATTTTTCTATACAGAGGAACGATTGTCAGAAATAGGAAGAGGAAATGGAATGTGTGGCTAATTGCCTCCATGAAAAACTACCTCTGTGGCCATGAGATCAGAACTGGATGGTGCCTGGCTGCCATTGCTGAACATTTTGATCAAAGATTCCCTAAAAGAATCCTGATCAAAAGGGGGAGAAGGCAGAACAGAGTTTCAAATTCTCATGAACTCCATTTCTGGAGTTATGGAGGGTGGACGAACCCCTGAAACTACTGCCCTGAGATAATCTGTGAACTTTAAACCAAAAATATTCCCTGAAGTATTCTGAAAACCAAACAATAGTTTAGCTTAACTAGTAAGAAATGTCTGCCTTGAACACTGGGCTCTTTTAAGATTTATCTATATGGGATCAAATTGACAATAGCAACTCAAAAGATCAGATAGGAAACTTAGGGAGTAGCAAGTTTACGTTAATGAGAAAGGTACAAACCAGAAAAGGAGGGTGACAATGGTTGTATAACTGAAAGAATGTAATCAATTTCACTGAGCTGTACATGTGGAAACTGTTGGCATCTGTTCTGCCATGTATATCCTCAACAACAACAACAAAAAACTTCCTGCATAGAAAAGTCCAGGCTGTGATGACATCACATTCCTCTAAATATTTAAGGAAGAAACAACATCACGGTTATACTAACTCTCCAAAAACATTGAAAATTTCCCAACTCATTGTATGAGGCTAACATATTCATAAATGTAAAGTATTTCATTTAATGATGCTACAACAACTCATTAATCTATTCTGCTATTGACAGACATGTGCCCCCACCCCATGGTTGTATTAGCCATTACAAGCAACGGTGCTATGAGCATTGTCACACGAGTATCCTAATGTATATATGCAAGAGTTTTTCTAGGTGAGAACTGCCTGTCGGTCAAGTGCACAGATATCTTCATTTTACTTGACGATGGCAAAATTTTCTCAGAGTGGTTGTACCAATTCACATTCCTGTGGACCGTAAATGAAATTTCCTGGTGCTCCACATGTCTCCAATATTGTGGGTTTGTTTTAATTTGCATTGCCGTGTTTACTAACAAGGTTTAGTTTTAGCATCTTTCCCCATTTACTGGCTAATGGGAGTTTCTGTTTTGTGAAGTGAAAAAGCATGCTAAAGACTACAAACTATATGTAACATTTTTATAAAGTTCACAGGCAGGAAAAATTAAATAATATATTTTTAAGTATACATTAAAAATGGTGATAAAAATGCACACACAGCCATACAAAGCAAGGGAATAATAAACACAAAATTTAGGACAAGAGTAACCTCTGGCAGGGAGGCTGGCGGGTAGGACAGGATAGCAACACAGAGGTAGACATAAATTATTGGTATTGTTCTGGTTCCTGGGTTGGCTAATATGTTCAAAGGTGTTCATTACAGTATTAAAATAAATGAATAAATAATATATTTTATTATTCATATGAAACAGATCAATGACATCAGAGGGCTATACACCAAGGATGGACTGAGGCCTATCCAATCCTGCACATCTTAGGTACATTAAAAAAAAGAAATTAGTAAAATAATTTATTCCATCAACATTCTATTGACATTAAAGTTCATGTGTACAGAAGCTGAAAACACATCCAGTATAATTAAGTAGCCAATCTTAAAAACTCAGGATTAAGAAAAAAAATTTATATGTAAAAAATTATCAAAATTCTACCACAAACATGATTCTAAACATTCTAACGAAAAAGCCAATTCTCTTAAAAGTAGAATAAGATCATGGTGCTCTGTGTTGCCACTATTAATCAACAGAGTTTTAGTAAATAATGGGGGAAAAGACATAAAATTATCATTTTTTGCTGATATGACTAAACCAAGAGAATCATGAAATCAAACTAGAATTAAAAGGAAAATTTAGTAAGACTAAATTGCCTATTTCATTGAACTCTTAGCAATATTAGGTTTTAGCAAATAAAATGTATTTTCTTATTTAATAGGAAAAAAGTAGAATCTTATTTTGCAATTCTTTGAACATTTTCCCATTTGTGTGGTTATGTTATTTCCTCTGCTGTATAATGACTACATATGTCCTTTTAGATGCTTACCTAATGGTAGTTTTCTTTTAATTTGTACGAACCCTTTGGATAATGTCAAAGTACCTGTTAAGTTTATATTTTCTGCAAATATTTTTGTTTACCCTTTTAATTTTCATATTTTTTCTGGGATATGCATCAAAACTATTTTTTCATTTATTTTAAAAGGAAACAAGTTTTAACCAAAAAAAATCCAAACAGTACCAAAAGATTAAAACATAAACGTTTCTACAGTCAAGCCCCATCCCTGCACAAATACACATTTTTGAATTTGAAGAAACGAAATCACACTATACATACTAATTCTATTTTGTTTTACTTCCACTGAATATGTTGGACACTTTCTAATGTATCATCTACAAAATTCACCATTTTGCTTCTTTTGTAAAAGCTGCATAGTATTCCAACATATGGATGCATCGCAAATAAATGAACTGGATCCTTAGTGATGGTCACTTAGGTGGTTACCAGTTTTTTGTTTGTATAATCAGTATTGCAATGGTTCTATGGATCAGAAAGCAACATACTAATTCTCTTTCCCCATAATTGATGGAATCAGCGTGTAAGCCTTCCTGTAATAATTTTTGTTATTTTTGTATTCATTGTGTGCCTTCATAGCTCAATCATACTTTAGGCAAAACTTTAACTTTTTACCCTAATCTATTATTGACCAAAGTGTACCCTGAAGATATTTTTATGTGTCTTAGACAAAGCAGTTCATTTTGAGAATTTCAAGTTCTCTAATTTGGTAAGTTTGACCTCACTGTTTTTCATTTTACATTGCCTTATTCTATGACATTGTACTTGAAATCTGGGCTCTTCTGACTGAACCTGAGATGTAAAAATATATGACATAATGTTGATTTTATTCAAGTTAATATAAATTATACCAATGTTAACTAAAAAATATTTCAAGTAAATAATCCAATTTATTTATGATTTACATAAAATAGACAGTTTCTTCCATGTGTTTTGAAAATTCTCATTGAAATCTATGTTCTCAATATTCTCATAGTATTTCCTTTAATTTAAGCTTATTTATTTGCATGAAAGAAGACAGACTTTCATTTACTTCTTGGTCATTAGGTCAAACTCAAAGATACCACACCTTCTTTATTATGATTAATTTTTCCTAGTCTTGCAGGAAAGTTAGAAATTTTTTTTCCATAATTTCTCCATTTTGTATAACTGCATTTCTATTGCAACTGAGTGAAGAAACTAAAACTGTGAGTTTAAGTAGAATATAGGCTTTCTAAGGAAGGAACTTTGTTCTATTCATCACCATAACCCTGGGGTCCTAAGCCTGTTCTTGGCATACTAGCATACCTTCTATGTGTTTAGTAAGTATTTTTAATTCGCAGAGGCAGAATCACTGATCAAAGGGCATCGTGTTTAAATATGAGAGATACTTTCAAATTGCCTCCCAGAAAAATACACAAATTTACAAATACACTTAGAATCAAACAGGTTTTCAAAAAGAATATGTCTGAAAATATATTAATTTTATTCTCATGCTTAATGGGTTTGGAAGGATCTTGGATACACAGGTAAGTATAGGATAAATATCTCGCAGAACTTTGTCAGCATTGCTGCACTGCCTTCCAAGCTAAAAGAACTGAATTGTCTGCCATCCCAATTCTCAACTCTTTGTATATGAAGTATTTTTCTCTCTGCAGGCTTCCTGGAATCTTCTCTTCATTTATCCTGGGTGTTTTGAAATTTCAAAAAGACTATGCCTTGGTGTAGGTTTGTTTTTGTTCATGTCTCTTGACACCTGCCATTATACTTCCAATCTCGAATTCTGTGGCTTTCAATTCTAAGAAATGTTCTTGTATTATTTCTCTCATAACTACTTCCCTTCCAATTTTTGTTCTTCCTGATAGTCCTATTTTTAAGGTATTGGACAGCCTGCATTGGTGCTCCAATCTTCTTACCTTTTCTCTGCTATTAAACATCTGTTAATTGCTTTGAACTATTTTCTGGGAAATTATTTCAACTTTACTTTTCAGTATTTCTATTACAATTTTTTAATTCCAGCTACCATATTATCTTGTATCCTGGAACCCTCTGTTTATGATTTTTAAAATAGTATTCTGTTTTTTCATGGATGCAACATTGTCTCATTTCTTATTAAACCAAAAAACACAAAACCCACTGTTGTTGAGTCAATTCTGACTAACAGCAACCCTACAGGACAGAGTAGAACTGCCCCTTGGGGTTTCCAAGGAGCAGCTGGTAGATTCGAACTGCCAGCCTTTTGGTTAGCAGTCAAGCTCTTTAGCCACTGCACTACCATGGCTCCCATTTCTTACCATGGTTTTAAAATTTTCTCCAGCTTCTTGAATTGTCTCACTTTCTTCTGAGTTCCTATATTTCAGATTCTCTCTCTCATGATGGAGGTTTTTCTCAAATGTCTGGTGATCTTTAGTAATCATAATTAAGAGGGAGGCACAAAAAGCAGACGGGAAACTTTGGGAGCATAGATGGGTCTTGTAGACTGGCGAGCTTCACAGAAGTGTGATCAAAATAATCTCTGTTTAGTTGCGAACCTACAAACTTGCCTGCAGGTATTTTTCTTAGGCTACTCAATTTCTCTAGGAACTAATCCACCAATCTCTTGCTTCAAGAACACGGTGAAGAGGAGAAAGGAAGCAGTTATGGTAGAAATATACCTCACTACTAGCATTCAGGGGAGCTGTAGTGGCTTAGTAGTTGATATCTTGCCTTCCATGTGGGAGATACAGGTTAGATTCCTGGCCAGTGCATCTCAAGTTCAGCTATCACCCATCTGTTAGTGAACGCTTGCATACTGCTATGGTGCTGAACAGGCTGCAGTGGAATTTCCACCCTAAGGCAGACTAAGAAAGGCCTGGTGATCTACTTCCAAATATCAGCCAATGAAAACCCCTTTAGTCACAACAGTCTGATCTACAACCTATCATGGGAAAGGCAAAGAACCAAGCAGCGTTTCATTCAGTTGTGCATGGGGTCGCCACGAGTCAGGGATCAACTCCATGGCAGATAGCAACAGCTAGCATTCTGGAAGTAAGCAGAAAGATCACTATCCAGTATTTATATTTTCACTTGCTTACCCTGACTTTAGTACAGTGTCTTATCTTCTACCCTCAGCCATGTGTGGTGTTCCTGAATTTGGAATCGCTTGCTTCCTGCTGGGGTGAGGTATTAAACTACTTCTTATTAATTTTCAACAAACATCCTTCTTTTCAACCCTATGTCTCACCCTTCTCTTCTGTGATGTATGATATCTCCCATTCTTGACCCTTTATGGTTTGCTTCTTACTGGCATTTGCTCCTCAGGTAGTCTCAGCTCTGTGAAAACCTCTATCGAGGTCCATCTTTCAAAATTTGTTCACATCACCTGCCCATCTGTTTTCTTGACCCTTACGGATTTAATCTTTTCTATTTCCATATTCTAGTTTTAGTGGAATTTCAGAGGAAGCAGAAAAAAGAAGATTTAGTTGGTTTGTCATGTTTAACTCTAAGCCCTTCTACCTTTCTGTACATAGAAATAAGGCTTAAAATGTAAATGATGATGGATAAGGTACTGGAGAAAAAGAAATAAACCACAAAAATGGCTGATTCAGATATTTCTCTGAAATAACGTTTGATAAAGGAAGGAGAAGGATAACATGAAGATAGCCAAGAGCTCCAAGGTGAAAAGGAAAGAACAAGAAGGGGAAAAAGACATGGTAGCTGAATTCCTTCCATGTTGCTTTTTGCTTCTTAGAAGTAACAATGTTAAAACCACAGAAATAATGTCTAATCTGCTATATACGCAAATCATGCCCTAAACCTAAGCAAAATAGCCAATGAATTTCAAACATATACAGTAGACAAATTAAGGCAGCTGAAGTCTTTGTACATTCACTTACTTGTGTGGAGCCTGTCAGACCTCTGGAATGACTTCTTCCCCAAGGCTAGCAAAGGATTTTCCACTTTAACTGAGGAACAAAAGCTGGAGTTTGAGTTCTGGGGGCTGCTTGACTGTCCATCAGACTGCTTTCCTTCCCATACTGCTAGGGGAAAAATATGTAATGACTACTGGCACTAAGGTTATAAGAGAGAAATCAACCAATAAATAATCATTCAATGTTAACTAAATGGAGTTATACAAGAGGCAATGTAACCCTTCTAATGTCTTTTGAATCTGAGAATAGGGGTCAAAATTAAAATATAAACCAAACAATAACACATGTGAAGGAACGTGCTCCTTAGATCCGTGAGATGAAATGGGCAACACCTGCCCGAAAACAAAGACAAGAAGGCGGGAGGGGACAGGAAAATTGGAAGAATGGAACCAGCGAACCTGGAGTGGAAACGGAAAGGGGGAGAGCGCTGACCAATGCCACAAAACAATGTGTGTGTAAATTTTTGAATGAGAAACTCATCTGCTCTGTAAACTTCCACCTAAAGCAATAAATAAATAAATATATAAAGCTCCTTCCTTCCTTCCAGTATACCATTTGGTTTTGAGTGTAAATTTCCTTCCTAAACATAGTCAAAGTTCTACTAGACACAGACTAAGTCTGGCAGACCCAAATAATCAGTCTATGGCATCAAACAGAATTTATTTTTACACAATTATATAATAAAATGCAAAATCTGCATCTAGAGTAGCTTAGATTAAAAAGACAACTAATACAACAACAACAACAAAAATCCAAAGGCTTTACGGACATGCCCAAAGGACATTCGAAGGTAGCATGTATTCTTAAGAAAGCTTCTTATTTTTAAAGGAGACAGGTGATAAAGAATTCAGTTTGAGCCCCTTGGAAACTTCAGCTTTATAAGGTTACTGAGTAGAGGCTTCCAAGTATTATTTGTTTAGATATCTTGGAATTTAGTCATTGATCTCATTCCTACATGCAAACTCCATTGATGCTTTTTATTAATAACTGCATGATTATTCTACATAAGCATTTCTCCTGGAAGGATTTATATTGATGATTGAGCAGTACAAAGATTATGTAAATAAATGATAATTTACAGATAAATAATGTGGTCTACAAATTTGGAAAACCAACACAAAAACACTGAGGAAAAGAAACTTTCATTGCAACAAACGCTCTATATGCCTACCCGGCTTGGCAGGCACCGAGTCACTCGTTGCTTTGACAGCTTTTAGAGAAAGATGCTGGTTGGAGGAGATGGACATGCTTGGCCTGCACTGCTGCTGGTGCTTCTTCTGCTGTTGCTGCTTTAGCGCCTATAATGAAAAAACTGACTATGAGAGACAGAACAATTCAGTTTTTAGTGATAATAAAAAGTGACTTCTTTTTAAGTGGTGACCAACCAATTCCTTTGAATTCCATCAAAGGAAACAAAAAATTAAATTAAACCATTAAATGCAATAATGCCTAAACAACTCTTAAAGGTTGGTGGGTTTTTTTTTGCCTTTATATTACATACATATGAGAGATAGTTATTAACATTTTTTAGAACTTAAAAATCACCAGTAACCAAGTACTTCTCCAGCTTAGAGAAATAGAAGTGGAATCTTAACAAAGACTTGTATGTTTTCAATCATTTCTGGATACAGAATTCTAAGCCCTGCACCAAGATGAGTCCCATTTCCATCACCTCTATGTAGAAATGCAAATACTTAGTTTATGTTATGTTTCAGATTATACATGCTATGAACAAAAGGTTAAAGTGGTTGTAAATGACTACTTGAATTAGATATTGGGTAAGAACAACAAGATTTGGCCCAATGACCTATGGCAATGCAGTAAACAGCAGAGAAGGAGGATTAGAAAATACTGGTTCTAATAATAGTGTGATCCCTCCCATCTAGTTCAGAATATTTTTATTTCTATTATGTTATTACATTATAGAATATAGTAGATAATACTACTGAACTGAAAAACTAGAACTTTCCATAATTTTAACCCTGAAGATAGATAAAGGCAACTTTCTAAACTCAAGGTTTAAAAAAAACAAGTAAAACTACATTTCAGAAAAAGTCTGGAAATTTTTTTATTTTGCTAATTGTCAGTTCAAGCTTTAACCTTTAAGACCATCATGCAGAAAAGGCAGATATATGGTTTAGACACCATTTATAACAGGTGAGGCTGAGGCTCTATCTGTTAGAAGTGGCGGTGTTATCTGACCATTAACTATGCTTTTTCATTCTTTGCAACCAGACCAGAAAATACCTAGGTTGTCTGATGCAAAATCCATCTATTTCTGCTGTGATCATGTAAATTCAGACACATGCTGGAAGCAGAATAACTTTCGATAATCAAGAACTGTACACAGTAGTTTACAAACCCTGTGCCTAATTATCCTGTTTCAAAATTTGAAAACAATAGAAAACCCTCATTTGTGGTGAAAGATAACTACCACTGAAGCAATTTTTCTCAGTTAATACTATTACATTGCCAGCAAGGACTTACTTTGCATACCAACAATCTAATTTATTTAATTTTCCATACTGATATTCCTAAATACAATATTTAACTCCTGGGATCACAGGAGCATAGTATAGGAATACAGGAGTACTACACATGTCATAGATCAGCTAATAAAGTTTAAGAAAATACTTGCCTTTTCTCTGTGGAAAGGAAGCAGCTTATACGTCTTACTTTTTTTTTTTTTTTTACAAAGAACTTACAAAAATACAAGTGCTGTAGAATATTGAGGCAGGCAGTAATTAATTTTATCAGATTTGGGGGTGTGTTTTAATAAAAGAACTTTTGGCTTAAACACTTTCAGACATACTTAATTTTAAAAAACTTTTATTAACTTTTAATAATACAGGTAATACATGAAAATATTTTTACCATTTAATTCAAACGTAAAGCTACATTCTCCAATGTCTGCCACTTCTAGTCTTGGCTCTCAATTCTCAGAGACAACCACAGCCATAAATTTAACTTTCCGTACTGAACCTGTTTTTATTTACGTATGTGTATATATCTATATTCACACATTTCTATAAAATATATATAGTATTGTTTTGCGGATATGTGTGCATTTTCACAAATGGTGTCATGTCTTACATGCTGCATCATAGCTTTATGATTCAACATTTTATCTTGGTAATTTTTCCATGTTTCTACATATAGATCAATCTCATTACAAAATAAAATCAACTTTTACTCATGTATAATTATTCAGCATATGGCTATGCCACCGTTTATTAAGGAATTTCCTAATTAATATAAAAAAATTAATATACATTAGGCTATTTCCAAGTTTTTGTGGATAAAGACTTAAATGCAATAAACCCTAACACGATAAAGATCATGGAAGAAAAAATAGGGATAAGGCTAGGGGCCCTAAGGCATGGCGTAAATACAACACAAACCATAACTAACAATGCACAAAGACCAGAAGATAAACTAGATGACTGGGTGCTCTTAAAAATTAAACACTTATGCTCATCAAAAAGCTTCACCAAAAGAGTAAAAAGAGAACTTACAAACTGGGAAAAACTTTTTGACTACAACATAGCCAACAAGGGTCTAATCCCTAAAATCTACAGAATACTTCAACACCTCAACAGCAAAAAGATGAACAATTCAATTTAAAAATGGGCAAAGGATATGAACAGACACTTCACCAAAGGAGACATTAAGGCAGCTAACAGACATATGAAGAAATGCTCGCAATCACTAGCTATTAGAGAAATGCAAATAGAAACACCAGGAGATATTATATCACCCTGGCATTACTGGCACTAATCAAAAAAACAGAAAAGAAAAAACACTGGAGAGCTGTAGGGAGATTGCAACTCTTATAAATTGCTGGTGGGAATGCAAAATGGTACAACCATTTTGGAAAACGACATGGCGCTTCCTTAAAAAGCTAGGAATAAAAATACCATCCAATCTAGCAATCCCACTCCTAGGAATATATCTTAGAGAAGTAAGAGCAGTCACAGGGATAGACATATCCATACCCATGTTCATTGCAGCATTATTCACGATAGCAAAAAGATGGAAAAAACCTAGGTGCCCATCAATAGATGAACAGATAAATTACGGTACACACACACAACGAATACAACATAATGATAAAGAACAACGATGAATCCATGAAACATCTCACAACATGGATTAATCTGGAGGGCATTATACTGAGTGAAATAAGTCATTCACAAAAGGACATATATTGTATGAGCCTACTATTATTAAAAACTCAAGAAAAGGTTTACACACAGAAAAAAAAAACTTTGATGGTTAACAAGGGACGGGAAGGATGGGAAGGGGAAATCACTAACTAGATAGTAGACAAGCGTCTACTTTGATGAAGGAAAAGGCAACACACCATGTAGTGGAAGTCAGCAAAATATGACCAAGACAAAGTCACAGAAGCCTCCTAGACACATCTAAACACCTCGAGAGATCAAGTTACTGGGCCTCAGGGTTGGGGACCATAGTCTTGAGAGACATATAGGTCAACTGGCATAACACAGTTCATAAAGAAAATGTACTACATCCTACTTTGGTGAGTAGGTCTGGGATCTTAAAAGCTTGCAAGCAGCTGTCTAAGATAATCTACTGGTCCCATCCCATGTGGAGCAAAGGAAATGAAGAAAATCAAAGACACAAGGAAAATATCAGCCCAAAGGACTAAAGGATCACATGAACCAAGTCGCCACTAGCTTGAGCCCAGAAGAACTATACAGTATTCAGCTACCACCACCAACCACTCTGACAGGGATCACAATAGAGAGTCCCAGACAGAGAGGGAGAAAATGTACAACAAAATTCAAATTCACAAAAAAACGACCAGGCTTACTGGTCTGACAGAAACTGCAGACTATGGCCCCTGGTCACCCTTCTAATTCAGAACTGAAGTCACTTCTGAAGCTCACTTATCAAAGATTAGACAAGTCTATAAAACAAACAATAACACAGGTGAGGAATGTGCTTCTTAATCAAATATACAAGACCAAACAAGCAACTTCTGCCCAAAAGCAAGATGAGAAGGCAGAAAGGAGCAGGAAAACTGGACGAACGGACATACAGAACCTGGTGTGGAAAGTGGGAGAGTGCTATCACACTGCAGGAATTGCAAACAATGTCACAAAACAATCTGCGTATAAATTTTTGAAAGAGAAACTAATTTGCGCTGTAAACTTTCACCTTAAAGCACAATTAAAAAAACATAAACGCAAATATCTTACTTTGTGTTTGTGTATTTATATATATGTATGTGTATATTTTTCTAACATAGATTCCAAAAGGTTCTTTCGGTTGTTTATGGGGTATGTGCATTTTAAACTTTAATAGGTATTACAAAATTTCTCTCCAAAGTGGCTGTAACAAATTACATTCCACCAGCAAATTACAAATAGCTGTTTCCCCACAAACTTGCCAATGCTTGATGTAATTAAGCTGTTTAACTTATACCAATCTGAGAATAAAAAAAAATCTGTTATTTTAATGAGTTTATATTTATTAGTCATTTGCATTTTCAGAAACATTCAGAGCTAGTTCTTTGGAAAGCTCCCCTAAATAGACAAACCGTTGTTTGACTTAAAAAAAAAAAAAGGCAAAACACCACTTAGGAAATTTTACAATGTGATAAAAACAGTAACTACCAAAAACCTACAACAGGTAACATACGAAGGTACAGAAATTATTCAGTGACCAAATCAGAGTACTGCATGAGATTTCCTCTTAGAAAAGCCTAACTGTGACGCTTTCAAGAAATTCTGAAGAACTGAGCAGACTGTGTTTCCGATAAACACAGACTAGCGTGATTACCTGCTTTAGGGCCTTCTTGCTGTGCTTCTGTGACGGAGAAATGACTTTACCTGCTGGAATGGAGGGCGATGGACAGCCTGACTGGGGGGAGGACGGCTGTGACAGTCTAGACGATACTAGGGGGAAAAATGACAATAAAAAATTATGTCATCAGAGTTGGCATCAAGCACCATTTCTTCCCCAATCACCTGCTGCTACCTGTGTTAAGAGCTATGATCAAACATTTTTGGGAAGGATCTTCTTTTTGGAGTTTTACTGCAAACAGCCCCCCCCCTTTTCAGTTTATTTCCTCAGAAAGCTCTATTGAAGGACGATAGGATGGGGAAGGGATGTTAGTATTCATTACTTTTCATTCTTTAATTTTTCAGTAGAATTGACTGAAGAAGCAGGCAGTAGAAAACAAACTGTGATTGAACAAATTAGATAAAATGCAGAAAAGATTGACAGCACCAACGTTCTAAAGGTAAATCCAATGTCAGCACAATACAGTGGAAGAGCCCTGAGTTAACAGAATGGGTCTCAGTTTTCCCATCTTTAAAATGAAAGCAATAAGGCCATTTCATTTCCAACACTCTACTATAGCTTTAATCCTTATATTCCTTCACCTCTTAAATCAATGGTTTTAGATTTAGTGTGAGAGGGTGTTTGAGGATTTCTCTATGGAAGCAATGTAGTTGTACAGGATGTAGCCACTATTTCCTTCATCATCAGTTGTTTCAGAATCTGCCAGAGTCTAGACAAACCTTACGTGAATGAGGGTTTGCCCTTCAAGAGCCTATCACTCTTATAATAAATTCCAAGTACATCTTCATTATGTTCTATTAAATTTCAACACTGTGTATTATACATAAGGAAGAACACAAAAATTACTGATTCAGACCCCTTAGTAATAAAAATACTGAAATTATAATCACTACTGCTAGTGATGAATCTCAAAGAGTGCATATTTACTATTGCCTTCCTCCTTTCACAGTTGTTGGACTGAAAAGGTCTGGGTGGCAAAACGACACTCAGTGGTAAGACCTATGAGGTTTAAGATACCACATAAAAGTATGCACCTGTCAGTAGCTACCTGACATGACAATGAGGAACCACAGTTCAATGAAGTACACAAGTTTTAGAATACAGCATTTCACTTTACTCTTAGATGTCTAGAGAAAAGAATGCACAGTATACAGATTTAAAGCCAACAATAGCAAGCAATGTTAAGAAGACTTACTAGCATACTTAGCTTTCACTTTGTGTCCCAACTGTATCATAAAGATTATATGTAAGGGAAAGAACTGACACAGTTTGACATAAAACTAAGGAAATAAAAGAACAAATCGTTCAAGGTATTGTATCACACAACAACGGAGTTCGATAATTGAGATGGTCAAGCAGCAAAAAGAAACCATATCCTTAGTGCACTTACACGTTGACCTTTTTTTTTGAACACCACATTTACTAGAATAATTTGCATACTATAAAATTCACCTATTTCAAGTGTAAAATTCAATAGCTTTTTTTTAATAATTTTTATTATGCTTTCAGTGAAAGTTTACAAATCAAGTCAGTCTCTCACACAAAAACCCATATACACCTTGCTACACACTCCCAAATACTCTCCCCCTAATGAGACAGCCTGCTCTCTCCCTCCACGCTCTCTTTTCGTGTCCTTTTCGCCAGCTTCTAACCCCCTCCACCCTCTCATCTCCCCTCCAGGCAGGAGATGCCAACATAGTCTCAAGTGTCCACCTGATCCAAGAAGCTCACTCCTCACCAGCATCCCTCTCCAACCCATTGTCCAGTCCAATCCATGTCTGAAGAGTTGGCTTCGAGAACGGTTCCTGTCCTGGGCCAACAGAAGGTCTGGGGGCCATGACCACCAGGGTCCTTCCAGTCTCAGTCAGACCATTGAGTCTGGTCTTATGAGAATTCAGGGTCTGCATCCCACTGCTCTCCTGCTCCCTCAGGGGTTCTCTCTTGTGTTCCCTGTCAGGGCAGTCATCGGTTGTAGCCAGGCATCATCTAGTTCTTCTGGTCTCAAGATGATGTAGTCTCTGGTTCATGTGGCCCTTTCTGTCTCTTGGGCTCGTAATCACCTTGTGTCCTTGGTGTTCTTCATTCTCCTTTGATCCAGGTGGGTAGAGACCAACTGGTGCATCTTAGATGGCTGCTTGCTAGCATTTAAGACCCCAGACGCCACTCTTCAAAGTGGGATGCAGAATGTTTTCTTAATAGATTTTATTATGCCAATTGACTTAGAAGTCCCCTGAAACCATGGTCCCCAGACCCCTGCCCCTGCTATGCTGGCCTTTGAAGCATTCAGTTTATTCAGGAAACTTCTTTGTTTTTGGTTTAGTCCAATTGTGCTGACCTCCCCTGTATTGTGTGCTGTCTTTCCCTTCACCTAAAGTAGTTCTTATCTACTGTCTAATTGGTGAATACCCTTCTCCCACCCTCCCTCCCTGCCCCTCCTCTTGGAACCACAAAAGAGTGTTTTCTTCTAATTTTAAACTATTTCTCAAGTTCTTATAATAGTGGTCTTATACAATATTTGTCCTTTTGCAACTGACTCATTTCACTCAGCATAATGCCTTCCAGGTTCCTCCATGTTATGAAATGTTTCACAGACTCCTCACTGTTCTTCATCGATGCGTAGTATTCCATTGTGTGAATGTACCATAATTTATTTATCCATTCATCCGTTGATGGGCACCTTGGTTGCTTCTATGTTTTTGCTATTGAATACATTGCTGCAATGAACATGGGTGTGCATATATCTGTTCGTGTAGAGGCTCTTATTTCTCTAGGATATATTCCAAGGAGTAGGATTGCTGGATCCTATGGTAGTTCTATTTCTAACTTTTCAAGGAAGTGCCAAATCGATTTCCAAAGTGGTTGTACCATTTTACATTCCCACCAGCAGTGTAGAAGTGTTCCAATCTCTCCACAGCCTCTCCAACATTTATTATTTTGTGTTTTTTGGATTAATGCCAGCCTTGTTGGAGTGAGACGAAATCTCATTGTAGTTTTGATCTGCATTTCTCTAATGGCTAATGATCGTGAGCACTTCCTCATATATCTGTTAGCTACCTGAATGTCTTCTTTAGTGAAGTGTCTATTCATATCTTCTGCCCATTTTTTAATTGGGTTATTTGTCTTTTTGCAGTTGAGTTTTTGCATCATCACGTAGATTTTAGAGATCAGGCGCTAATCAGAAATGTCATAGCTAAAAACTCTTTCCCAGTCTGTAGGTAGTCTTTTTACTCTTTTGGTGAAGTCTTTGGATGAACATAAGTGTTTCATTTTTAGGAGCTCCCAGTTACCTAGTTTTTCTTCTACATTCTTTATAATGTTTTGTATGCTGTTTAAGCCATGTATTAGGGCTCCTAATGTTGTCCCTATTTTTTCTTCCATGATCTTTATTGCTTTAGATTTTATATTTAGGTCTTTGATCCATTTTGAGTTAGTTTTTGTGCATGGAGTGAGGTATGGGTCTTGTTTCATTTTTTTGCAGATGGAAATCCAGTTATGCCAGCACCGTTTGTTAAAAAGACTGTCTTTTCCCCGTTTAACTGTTTTGAGGCCTTTGTCAAATATCAGCTGCTCATATGTGGATGGACTTATGTCTGGATTCTCCACTCTGTTCCATTGGTCCATCTATCTGTTGTTATACCAGTACAAGGCTGTTCTGACTACTGTGGCGGTAAAATACATTCTAAAATCAGGTAAAGTAAGGCCTCCCACTTTGTTCTTCTTTTTCAATAATGCCTTGTTTATCTGGGGCCTCCTTCCCTTCCATATGAAATTGGTGATTGGTTTCTCCATCTCATTAAAGAATGTCATTGGGATTTGGATCAGAATTGCATTAAATGTATAGATCGCTTTTGTTAGAAGAGACATTTGTATAATATTAAGTCTTCCTATCTACGAGCAAGGTATGTTTTTCCACTTATGTAAGTCTCTTTTGCTTTCTTGCAGCAGTGTATTGTAGTTTTCTTTGTTTCAGTCTTTTACATCTCTGGTAAGATTTATTCCTATTTTATCTTCTTGGGGGCTACCGTAAATGGCATTGATTTGGTGATTTCCTCTTCGATGTTCTTTTTGTTGGTGTAGGGGAATCCAACTGATTTTTGAATGTTTACCTTGTATCCCGATACTCTGCTGAACTCTTCTATTAGTTTCAGTAGTTTTCTAGAGGATTCCTTAGGGTTTTCTGTGTATAAGGTCATGTCATCTGCAAATAGAGATACTTTTACTTCTTCTTTGCCAATCTGGATGCCCTTTATTTCTTTATCTAGCCTAATTGCTCTGGCTAGGACTTCCAGCACAATGTTGAATAAGAGTGGTGATAAAGGGCATCCTTGTCTGGTTCCCAATCTCAATGGGAATGCTTTCAGGCTCTCTCCATTTAGGGTGATGTTGGCTGTTGGCTTTGTATAAATGCCCTTTATTATATTGAGTCTTCCTTCTATTCCTATTTTGCTGTGAGTTTTTATCATGAATGAGTGTTGAACTTTCTCAAATGCCTTTTCTGCACCAATTGATAAAAATCATGTGATTCTTGTCTTTTGTTTTATTTATGTTGTAGATTACATTAATTGTTTTTTTAATGTTGAACCATCCCTACATGCCTGGTATGAATCCCACTTGGTCATGGTAAATTATTTTTTTGATATGCTGTTGAATTCTATTGGCAAGAATTTTGTTGAGGATTTTTGCATCTACATTCATGAGGGATATAGGTCTATAATTTTCTTTTCTTGTGGTGTCTTTACCTGGTTTTGGTATCAGGGATATGGTGGCTTCATAGAATGAGTCTGGTAGTATTCCATCCTTTTCTATGCTCTGAAATACCTTTAGTAGTAGTGGTGTTAACTCTTCTCTGCAAGCTTGGTAGAACTCTGCAGTGAAGCCCTCTGGACCAGGGTTTTTTTTTTTTTTTGGGGAGTTTTCTGATTATCTTTTCAACCTCTTCTTTTGTTATGGGTCTATTTAGTTGTTTTACCTCTGTTTGTGTTAGTTTAGGTAGGTAGTGTGTTTCTAGGAATTCATCCATTTCTCAAAGGTTTTCAAATTTGTTTGAGTAAAGCTTTTCATAGTAATCGGATATGATTCTTTTAATTTCAGTTGGGTCTGTTGTGATATAGCCATCTCATTTCTTATTCGGGTTGTTTCCTTTCCTATATTTCTTTAGTCAGTCTGGCCAGTGGCTTATCAATTTTGTTGAGTTTTTCAAAAAAACTTTTGGGCTTGTAAATTCTCTCATTTTTTTTCTGTTTTCTATTTCATTTAGTTCAGCTCTAATTTTTATTATTTGTTTTCTTCTGGTGCCTGTGGGTTTCTTTTGTTGCTCTCTTTCTATTTGTTCAAGTTGTAGGGATAGTTCTTTGATTTTGGCCCTTTCTTCTTTTTGGATGTGTGCATTTATTGATATAAATTGGCCTCTGAGCACTGCTTTTGCTGTATCCCAAAGGTTCTGATAGGAAGTGTTTTCATTCTCATTGGATTCTATGAATTTCTTTATTCCATCCTTAACGTCTTCTATAATCCAGTCTTTCTTGAGCAGGGTATTTATTGTTCAGTTTCCAAGTGTTTGGTTTCTTTTCCCTGCTTTTCCTGTTATTGATTTCCACTTTTATGGCCTTATGGGCAGAGAAGATGCTTTGTAATATTTCGATGTTTTGGATTCTGCTAAGGCTTGCTTTATGACCTAATATGTGGTCTATTCTAGAGAATGTTCCATGTGCATTAGAAAAGAAAGTATACTTGGTTGTCGTTGGGTGGAGTGTTCTGTATATGTCTATGAGGTCAAGTTGGTTGATTGTGGCATTTAGGTATTCCATGTCTTTACTCAGCTTCTTTCTGGATGTCCTGTTCTCTACTGCAAGTGGTGTGTTGACGTCTCCTACTATTATTGTGGAGCTGTCTATCTCACTTTTCAATGCTGATAAAGAGTTTTTTTTATGTATCTTGCAGCCCTGTCATTGGGTGCATAAATATTGAATATGGTTATATCTTTTTAGTGTATTGTCCCTTTAATCATTATATAGTGTCCTTCCTTATCCTTTCTGATGGATTTAACTTTAAAGTCTATTTTGTCAGAAATTAATATTGCCACTCCTGCTCTTTTTTGATTGTTGCTTGCTTGATATATTTTTTTCCATCCTTTGAGTTTCAGGTTTTTTTTGTGTCTCTAAGTCTAAGATGTGATTCTTGTAGGCAGCATATAGACGAATGTTGTTTTTTAATCCATTCTGCCACTCTCTGTCTCTTTATTGACGCATTTAGTCCATTTACATTCAGGGTAATTATGGATAGGTACGAATTTAGTGCTAACATTTTGATGTCTTTTTTTTGTGTGTTGACAGTTTCTTTTTCCCACTTGATTTTATGTGGTGAGTAGATTATCTGTATATATTGTCCTTTCCTCATGTTTGTCGTTGTTGATTTTGTTTCTGCTGAGTCTGTATTTTTCCCTTGTATTTTATTTTGATGAGTAGGATAGTTTGTGTCCTTTATGGTTACATTATTTACCCCGATTTTTCTAAATTTAAAACTAACTTTTATTTCCTTGTATCGCCGTTATCTTCCTTTCCACATGGAAGGTGTATGATGACATTTCTTAGTCCTTTATTATTTTAATTTTGTCTTCTTTAATATAATAACATCGCCGTTACCCTGTGTTGGGCTTTTTTTTTTTTTTTAATCTTGCGTTGTGTTTTTGGATTTCCTTGTCTTGGTTGACTTCTGGTTGCTCTGCCCAGTGTTCTAGTCTTGGGTTGATACCTGATATTATTGATTTTCTAACCAAAGAACTCCCTTCAGTATTTCTTGTAGGTTTGGTTTGGTTTTTATGAATTCCCTCAACTTCTGTTTATCTGGAAATGTCTTAATTTCACCTTCATATTTAAGAGACAGTTTTGATGGCTATATGATTCTTGGCAGACAATTTTTTTCCTTCAATTTCTTAAATATGTCATCCCATTGCCTTCTTGCCTGCTTGGTTTCTGCCGAGTAATCCGAGCTTATTCTTATTGGCTCTCCTTTGTAGGTGACTTTTCGTTTATCCCTTGCTGCTCTTATAATTCTTTCTTTAACTTTGGTTTTGACAAGCTTGATTATAATATGTCTTGGTGATTTTCTTTTCACATCTACCTTATGTGGAGTTTGATGAGCATCTTGGATAGATATCTTCACATCTTTCACTATATTAGTGAAGTTTTCTGCCAACAAATCATCAACAATTCTCTCTGCATTTTCTGTTATCCCTCCCTGTTCTGGTACTCCAATCACTCGTAGGTTATTTCTCTTGATAAGAGTCCCACATGATTAAGGTTTCTTCATTTAAAAAAAAATTTCTTTTATCTGATTTTTCTTCAAAAATATTAATGCCAAGTGATTTATATTTGAGTTCAGAAATTGTAGCTTCTACTTGCTCAATTCTGCTCCTCTGACTTTCTATTAAGTCATCTAATTCTGTAATTTTATTGTTAATCTTCTGAATTTCTGACTGCTGTCTATGGATTTTTCCAGCTTATTAAACTTTTCATTATGTTCCTGAATAATCTAATTTCTTCAGTTGCTTTATCTGTGTGTTCCTTGGCTTGTTCTGCATATTGCCTCACTTCCTTCCTGATGTCTTGAAGGGTTCTGTATATTAAACTTTTGTATTCTGCATCTGGTAATTCCAGGAATGCACTTTCATGTAAAAGATCCCTGGATTCTTTGTTTTGAGAGCCTGTTGAGGTGATCATGGCCTGTTTCTTTATGTGACTTGATATTGACTGTTGTCTCCGAGCCATCTAGAAGTTATTGTATTAGTTTATACTTCCTTACTGTGTGGTAGTTTCTTGCTTTGTTTTGTTTTGGTATACTCCTATGGGTTGCTTGAGTGAGCTAGCTTGATTATTTTCACCTTTGGAGCTCTGGTGTCCTGTCTCCAGCTGGCTAGAGCTGTTATCAGGTATATCAGTCCAGGAGTCCATTCAATTTTCTTGTATGAATTCAGCTCAGGTTTCCAGGTAGCTGATATCAAGTGTGTGGTACCGGCTCTGTCCTACAGTCTTAGAGGGGCAGGGGTGATTGGCGTATATACCGGTATCTGATTGCATCAGGGGGTCACGCTCCGAACAAGGCAGGGGACTGAGAACTGACCCCCAAGTGTCTCTGAGGAAAATGCGTCTCTGTTCCCTAGAGCGTGCTGGTGGGTGGGTTCTGCAGAAGGACCATGGGCACCCAAAGTTTTTGTTGTAAGGACTGGGAGGCACCAGTTATCTATGGACCCCTGCTGCAGGTGGCTGGGTGACCGGAGTGGAGCTACCAGTCCTTAGGTCCCTGTTGTGGGTAGGTGAGGACTTTGTTTAATAGGCAAGGCAATGTCAAATGTCAAACACCCACCTCTCCACCACACAGCTAAAATGGCTGGAGTTTGCCAACAAGGGCCTATTCTCCCGAAATAGGTCCATACAAATCCATGCAGAAAAGAAAGGTGCGCAGGGTCCACGGACGGTTTGTGCCTGGACAGGAGCTGCTTCTGTCCTGAGCTCCCCCGGTTAATGGAGCTAGCAAATTATATTTTCCCCCCAGTTGCAAATTTTTTCCTTCCCCAAGGCCGGGAGGACGGCTCTAGGTGCTCACCAGGGTCTATCTCAGGCCTAGGGATTCAGCCGCTGAAGCCGGCTTGGGGGCGGGGTGGGGGGGGGCGGTAAAATATAGGCAAGTACTTAGCTTTTGCCGAGAACGCCATTCTCCTCAGGTTCCGGAGCTGTGAGTGGGCTGTGCGGTGGTGGCTGCTTCTCCCTGAGGAAACTGCAGCCAAACGCTTGTACCAGCCCACCACCGCCGCCGCTCAGGGAATGGTGTCTAAGGGCTCCCCACGGTTCAGGTCCGGTACCTCCTCTCCACTTCTGAACAGTCTCTTCCTCCCCCTGCCCCTCAGTTCGTTGTCTAAGCTTTCCTTTCATGCTCAAGGCTCCTAGCTTGTCACAAATATACTCGTTTCACTTATTTTTTGGGGTCTTTGTTGTAAAGAGGGCTCGACGGAAGCGTCTGTCTATTCTGCCATCTTTGCTCCATCTCTCAGTAGCTTTTTAGCATATTCAGAGTTATGCAACTACCACCATCATCAAATTTCAACATCCCCCAAAACATCGCCATACCTAGTAGCTGTCACTCCTCTTTCTCCACATCTCTGACCCAAACCTTGGCAACTCTCTAATCTTGATGAATTTGCCTACTCTTAGTATTTCCTATAAATGGAATGACATAGTATGTGGTCTTTATGATCGGCTTCTTTCACTTAGCATGTTTTGAGGTTCACCCATGTTGTAAATGTATCAGTACCTCATTTCTTCTTATTGCCAAATAATATTCCATTGTATGCATATACCGTGAAATCAGTGAGAGCCGGAACTCAATGGACGTGCCTTGTTTTTCCAGGTCTCCTAAGTTTTCTACCTTTGACGAGGTACACAGTCTTACCACCTCTCTATCACTCTCTATTAGTGGAAAATATTTGAGTTTTCCCCATCTGCCAGGTTTCCACCTTATAAAGGTTCCAGCTTTCACAGGTTTTACTGTATTACATTTTTTTATCCATTCATCAGTTGATGGACATTTGGGTTGTTCTACTTTTTGACTCTTATAAATAATGCTGTAAGGATCAATCACATACAGGATTTTGTGTGGACATATGTTTTCAATTTTCTTGAGTATAAACCAGGAGTGGAACTGCTGGGTCTTACAGTAAGTCTAAGGAGCCCTGGTGGCACCATGGTTAAACGCTCAGCTGCTAACTGAAAGGCTGGCGGTTTGAACACACCAGCCGCTCTGCAGAACAGTGTGGCAGTCTGCTTCTGTAAAGATTACATCCTTGGAAACCCCATGAGGCAGTTCCACTCTGTCCTCTGGAATCACTATGAGCTGGAATTGGCTCAACAGCAATGGGTTCTTTGGTTTTGATATTGTAACTCTATGTTTAACTTTTTGAGGAGCTACCAAACTGTTTTCAAAAGTGGTTGCAACTATTTTTCCAATCCCACCGGCAACATATTAGGGTTTTAATATCTCCACATCAACCATAACCAACACTTGCTATTGTCTGTCTTTATTTGACCACTGCTTTTAAAAGGACATAATAAAAACTATTAATATCTAATTGTCTATTTTCTTTTTAATGTCTTGCAGAAATCTGAGAATGTGTACTTTCTTACCTGCCCCAAACACTGCCTAATTATGAACAGAAAACCAACCAACCCCTCATTATACAAGTTCTACCTTGCGGCCTGGAAAAAGAGACAATAAGACTATCTGTAATTACCAGGGCAAACTGCTTGGAATGTTTCCCGTTAAGCAAAAAAAGACTTTTTAACAAATGAAACTACAGCATATCACAAAGCCAACTGAAATAAATCATAAAAACTCCAGCACCCACCAGTGAGGGAACTGATTTAATGCTTAATGCCAATTACCGATCTCACAACTTCTATGAAACTTAACAAGGTGCTGGACAGTGTTGACAGCACATGATTTTTTGTTCAAAGAAATGAGTAAAAGTATAAAAACCGTATATATGGTATGTTTTCACATACAAAAAGCAAAAATACAAATAAAAGAAAAATGGAAGAATAAGCAAAAAGAAAAAACTAATAAAAATGGTTTCCTACAGAGGAAGATAATCTATGAGGAGATGCAGAAAGGGAAAGGAGAAACACATATGTGAAAGTAACTTATTTTATAGCGTCGCAGTTTTTTTTTAAGCAAGTAAATTTTAAAAATGTGTTTTCTAGAAGTCTGAAATAAACTTCAAACAAACCCAAGTATCTATCAAATTGGTGGCACAAGGACATAGATAAGTAACCATGGGGTGTACCTTAGATGTGGAACATTCATGATAGCTCTGTAATACTCTTTTTCTCCTGTACTCTCTGGCCAAGCTTTGAAAATTTACTTCTAAATAGAATCTGAAAGATCTTTTTTCCTGCTCTGGAATAGTTTTAAAAACACGGGCTTGTTTTTAAATACATGGTTGAATTCTCCTGAAAAACCATCTGGGCACGACGTTCTTTTGAAGGGAAGCACTTCCCCAACTCTTTCTACTGCTATGGAAATTTATTGTTTGAAGTTTCTAATGCTACTAGATTCTTTTTTTTTTGGAATTGTGGTACAAATATACATTTCAAAACATTTGCCCATTCAATAATTTCTACATGTGTAATTCAGTGACACTGATTACATTCTTCATGTTGTGCAACCCCTCTTACCATCCTTTTCTGAATTATTATACCACCATTAATATAAACTCTGTGCCCCCTAAACCGTAGCTCTCCTTTTTTCCTCCCTCCCACCCCTGGTTGCTGCTGTTGTTGTTAGGTGCCATTGAGTTGGTTCCAACTCATAGCAACCCTATGCACAACAGAACGAAACACTGCCTGGTCTCACACCATCCTTACAATTGTTGTTATGCTTGAGCTCATTGTTGCAGCCACTGTGTCAATCCACCTTGCTGAGGGTCTTCCTCTTTTCCACTGACCCTGTACTCTGCCAAGCATGATGTCCTTCTCCAGGGACTGATCCCTCCTAACAACATGTCCAAAGTATGTAAGATGCAGTCTCGCCATCCTTGCTTCTAAGGTGCATTTTGGCCACGCTTCTTCCAAGACAGACTTGTTCGTTCTTTTGGCAGTCCGTGATATATTCAATATTCTTCGTCAACACCACAATTCAAAGGCGTCAACTCTTCTTCGGTCTTCCTTATTCATTGTCCAGTTTTCACATGCATATGATGTGACTGAAAATACCATGGCTTGGGTCAGGGACACCTTAGTCTTCAGGGTGACATCTTTGTTTTTCAACACTTTAAAGAGGTCCTTTGGAGCAGATTTGCCCAATGCAACGCGTCTTTTGATTTCTTGACTGCTGCTTCCATGGCTGTTGATTGTGGATCCAAGTAAAATGAAATCCTCGACAACTTCAATCTTTACTCTGTTTATCATGATGTTGCTCATTGGTCTAGTTGTGAGGATTTTTGTTTTCTTTATGTTGAGGTGTAATCCATATTGAAGGCTGTGGTCCTTGATCTTTATTAGTAAGTGCTTCAAGTCCTCTTCCCTTTCAGCAAGCAAGGTTGTGTCATCTGCATAATGCAGGTTGTTAATGAGTCTTCCTCTGATCCTGATGCCCTGTTCTTCTTCATATAGTCCAGCTTCTCGTATTATTTGTTCAGCATACAGATTGAATAGGTACGGTGAAAGGATACAGCCCTGATGCACACTTTTCCTGACTTATCCCCTTGTTCTGTCTGAACAACTGCCTCTTGATCTATAGAAAGGTTCCTCATGAGCACAATTAAGTGTTCTGGAATTCCCATTCTTCCCATTGCTATCCATAGTTTGTTATGATCCACACAGTCAAATGCCTTTGCATAGTCAATAAAACACAGGTAAACATCCTTCTGGTATTCTCCTTCAGCCAGGATCCATCTGACATCAGCAACGATATCCCTGGTTCCACGTCCTCTTCTGAAACCAGCCTGAATTTCTGGCAGTTCCCTGTCGATATACAGCCATTTTTGAATGATCTTCAGCAAAATTTTGCTTAAGTGTGATATTAATGATATTGTTCTATAATTTCCACATTCGGTTGGATCACCTTTCTTGGGAATAGGCATAAATATGGATCTCTTCCAGTCAGTTGGCCAGGAAGCTGTCTTCCATATTTCTTGGTATAGATGAGTGAGTACCTCTAGCGCTGCATCTGTTTGTTGAAACATCTCAATTGATATTCCATCAATTCCTGGAGCGTTGTTTTTCACCAATGCCTTCAAAGCGGCTTGGACTTCTCTTCCTTCAGTACCATCAGTTCCTGATCATATGCCACCTCTTGAAATGGTTGAATATCGACTAATTCTTTTTGGTATAATGACTCTGTGCATTCCTTCCATCTTCCTTTGATGTTTCCTGCATCGTTTAATATTTTCCCCCTACCAGGAAGAAGGACCTGGCAGTCTACTTCTGAAAAGCATTAGCCAGTGAAAACCACCCCTGGTAGCCACTAATAATCTTTAGTTTCTATATATTTGCATATTTCATATAAGTGAGATCATACAGCATTTGTTCTTTTGTGCCTGACATTTCGTTCAGCATAATGTTTTCAAGGTTTATCCGTATTATGGCATGCATTGGGACTTCATTTCTCTTCGTAGCTGAGTAAAATTCCATTGTATGTATGTATTACATTTTGTTTATCCATTATATGTTGTTGGACATTTAGGTTGTTTCTACCTTTTGGCTATAGTGAATAATGCTGCAAATGAACATTGGAGTACAGGTTTCTGTTCACATTCCTGCTTTCAAATCTTCTGGGTATACACCTAGGATTGAATTGCTGGATCATATGATAGCACTATGTTCAACTTTTTGAGGAGCGGGCAAACTGTTTTCCACAGCTGCTGTACCATTTTAACATTACCACCAGCAATGGAATAAAGGTTCCAACATCTGCACATCTTCACCAACACCTGCTGTTTTCCTTTTTTTTTTTTTTAAATCATAACCAGTCTAGTGTTGGTAAGGTGATATCTTCGTCGTCATTTTTGTCATTGGTTGCTACTGAGTTGATTCTGACTCATGGTGACCCCTATGTGGTTAGATTCGATTTTTGTGCACTCTGTTTTCTGAGAAAAGTATTCCATTTCATCTAAATTTTTATAGCATTGTGAAAAATAGTCTTGTTCTTTTAGATTTTGTTTTGATATTTATCTCAACCTTAATTTGTACACTTATGCTTTTTCCTATTTCAAAAAGAGTAGATTAGGGAAGTTTGTTGATTCATTTTAAAACCAACTTTCTAGTGATTTTCTTTCTAATTTCAGTTTTGTTTTTATTCATTTCTTAGCTTTCTATTGATTTTTATTATTCCTTTTTTTTTTTTCTCAGTTGTATGCTTATTTTATTTTCTTTTTATTGACAGTAGTATTCAATGCCGTAAATTATTTCCTGATAACTTCTTTGGTCACATCCCATAAATTCTGTTACAATATAGTTTCAATATATCCTAGAATTACGTTTTTCAAACCACCTTTGACCTAAGAGAAATTTAATAGAACGTTTTAAAATGTCTAAGAGACCTGGTGGCACAGTGGTTAAGCGCTCAGCTGCGAACCAAAATGTTGGCGGTTCAAACTCACTATCCACTCCACAGGAGAAAAACGTGGCAATCTGCTTTCATGAAGATTACAGCTTTGGAAATCCTACGGTGGTGTTCTACTCTGTTCCATAGGGTCACTATGAATCAGAATCGACTCAAAAGCATACAATAACACAGGTGAAAGAGGCTGTATGTTTTTTCCATCATGTTTTTTTTGGTACTTTTCCATATGCTGTATTTATTTTAATTATTTAGAATTTGATTTTTTTGCTTGTGGTTAAAATGTGAAGTTTTATAAATATTCTATTTGCATTTGAAAAGCTTTGCTCTCTATTACAGGGATCCAGAGTTTGATATATATCTAAAAAGCTATCTCACTGATTATGTCACTTAAGTGTTCTATATCCTTCTTTTTTGTCCATTTGATTTGTTTTGGTTATATAAAAGGATAAAACTTTCATTAAAACATACAAGCGCAGAGGAAACTATTTTTATGTCAGTGAGGTAGGCAATTTTCTTGAGAAAAAGAAATAAAGGTTTCCCCTGCTATCTAAAAATACAGCACGTCCTATGAAACCTTTTGTAAGCCGAAATGGTGTAAAGTGAAGTAGCAGTTACCATTAATTTACATGGGAAAAAATTTTAAGTATTCTAAGACTCAAAAAATAACCTACCAAATAACACATAAAACCCTTACAAGCTCTTTTAGGCTTTTCTGATACCTTAGTACACGTTTTGCTAATGGATGAACAAAATAAATTGAGCTAAAGCACAGATACTCACACAGTTCAAAGCTATAGCAGCTTGATACTGAGATGCTGAGTATAGTTCCCGGGGAAGAAGCTTGGCGATGCCACTCTCACTGCTTGGGGTGGGCAGTGCCTCTTTAAAGGCTCGCTGCAACACAAACACTGAATACTATTTCCGCGGTTAGCCTTTTTTCATAAAAGTGAGAGTTCTCTTTGGATTTCTTTTGGTTAGCGAAAACAGGTACTAATATAGATCTTTCATAAACGTGAAGTGGTGAAAGGCAATTTTTGAAAAGTAGGGGATATCTGTATTGCATTACATTAAAATTAAGAAATTCTAATAATCAAAAGATACCTTCAAGAGATTGCAAAGACATGCCCGAGAGGGAAGTTATTTGCAATACACTTACTCCTCGATTATCTCCTCATCCAACATTTCACATAACAATAGTAAAAAATCTATTATCCGACTATTTTGTAGTTAATGAGGCGGCAGCAATGGCTGTGGCGTGTCCCCTCCCTTGAGGAGGGTCTCCAGGGAGCCTCTGGGAAGCTGGGCTGCGCAGCCCACGCCCTCCTTTGTCTTCTTACTTATACCTTCATCTTCCTTCTTTCAAAGGATCGTTACAGTTATTTACTCATGGAGGTAGTTATTTTCTGTCTGAATAAAAAAGGGACACCATCTCATATTTTTTCTCCTTTAAATATAAGTATAATGTTTTTTTTTTAAAAAAAGAAAAACAGCATTTTCAATAGTTTATAAGGCTGACGAATCATCTAAGCTATCGCTATTCGAATGTGGTCCATCAAAACCATTGCTATTCAAATGAGGTTCACATACAAGGTTTTCTAGGGCTATACCTTAAAATGTGTAAACATATAAAAATAAAACCTTGTTTGAAAAATAGACATTGTGACCGCATCTTAACTACATTAAGGCTTCATTTATAATCTTTTCTTACTGGGTAAGTGGCGCTTACAAAAAATAATCACTCATGCTTCCTATTACTAGTTTTACTGTTCACTTTAAACACCATCCTGCACACCAAGGAGATATACTACGCACAGCATGATTTTCAACAGTGGAATGGAAATGAATTGTTTTAACCTATACACCAGTAACTAGGAATAAATTATATTAACCTAAACACTATTGAGTAGAAAAACAAAGAAGCCAGCATATTAACTCAGATACCAAATGGACAAGAGGATGAAACCAATGGAAAAGGTCTATAAACAATAATCATGTTCCTCTTGATACGCAGTTATGAAAATTGGTAGAGTCATCATTACCACTCTCTCCCTTCTCCAATCCATACTACACGCTCTAGTTTTCTTAAAACACTACTCTGTGCACACCAATAACCTATAAATAATGGTACTAGCACTAAAGATTAATAGTTTGATCTCAACCCCTTTCCTTCCACAAATTCTCTCTTCCAGCCAAGATGATCTTCCTTCAGCTTTCTGAAAATACTATACGTACTCCCACCTTCCTGGCTTTATATGTATCTTCTTCGCATGATACATCCCATCTTCCCTAGTGAAAACTCTTCAAGGAAAGGACCGTATCTTAGAATCTTCCGTAATTCATTCAATACTTAGCAAGTAAGGTAAAGTTCACTACTCCCCCAATACGCTTTCATAATATGATAAATATAAACACATGTGACTTATTAAGTAATTTGCTAATTATCTGCTTATCTTTCTATACCTCTAGATATGCTGAGAGAACTTTAAGGGTAGGATCTACACCTTATAAATTTGTTCCCCAAATAACTGACAAATCGTACATACTGGAGAAAGAATGAATGTGGCAAGTAGTTGAGTAAAGGCATTTTTTAAATAGACTCATAAATTTAAATATATAAGGCATATTTAAATAGACTCATGTTGGCGAAGAATACTGAATATACCACAAACTGCCAAAAGAATGAATAAATCTGTCTTGGAAGAAATACAGCCAGAATGCTCCTTAGAAGCAAGGAAAGGGAGACTATGTCTCACATACTTTGGATCAGTCCCTGGAGAAGGACGCCATGTTTGGCAAAGTAGAGGGTCAGCAAAAAAGAGGAAGACCCTCAACGAGACAGACGGACACAGTGGCTACAACAAGGGGCTCAAACATAGCAACTATTGTTTGAGTATGGTGCAGGACTGGGCAGTGTTTCGTTCTATTGTACAAAGGGTCACTATGAGTCAGAAGTGACTCAATGGCACCTAATGACAACGACAATATTACTTTGGTTATTGTAAATAAACTAATGGTCAAAATAATACTCCTCAAGGTTATATCATAATCAATTATATAATAATCCAATGGGGAATGGTCAACAGATTAAAAGCACTCTTATTTAGGAACATTTTTATTTGATTAGAAACAAAATGCTTGCTTTCAAACAGGCACATACAACAAACGATTAACAAATTCTGACCAAAAGATCAGTAAAAATAACAAATCCTGATCAAAAGATCAGTAGCTACTCATTATTTGAGTTAAAGAACCAAAGCCAACATCATAAAAAGAACATAGTAACCTAGTATATTTTTCAAAGCTTAAAATTAAGTGTTTTCAGGAAAAAGGAAAACAAATTTTAGAACTTGAAACTCATCAAAGCCAGTTTTACATAGTTGACAGAAGTATTTCCAGGTTGTTGGATATTTATGTACCATCCACTGAGTATCAGTCTAGAAGGAACTATTTTTCAGATATTTTATAACACTGAGAATTTTCCATTTCAACAGATGATTATTACATTGAATCAGCTCAAAAGGATGTGGACTATTAACATTTTAGATCCATTTCAGTTAAAACCTTTAGTAAATAATCTCTGACTTAAATTTTTATTTTCACCTGAAGACATTCAACGGGCCCCTCCGAAGTAGCAGAGAGACTATCAGAAACATTGGGGCAGTAATGTCAAATGGAAACTTAACTGTCAAAATATTGATAGTTGAAGGACTGATTAATTTTGGAAACCAGTTATAATCTCCAACAACAGTAATTCTTCTCTTAAGGGAGAGTTTTTATTCCAGCAATAGTCTTTCTTGACAGAAACTTCATTTCTAGAGGTAAGGGACCCTTTTTAGCTCCAAGTCCTTTCTTCCCATATCAAGTGCAGTCTACTCCAAACTGGGCAGGCTGCGGTTCCTAAATATGTTCAGACAGCCCCCTGCTCGAAGATGGAGAACCGGAACACCTTCCTTGCTTCTGGATATCTTGACTATCTAAGTCCAAATAGAATGGCGTCTTCTTCAATACCAAAGACAGAGCTAAAAATCTCCAACTCAGCCACCAACAACCAGCCCCAGAGAAAAAGAGAACATCTCCCAAAGGTCTCTCCCCACATGTTAATTTTTCCCCCTAGTATACTTTTTAAATGAGACATTACTATACATAACCATCCCTGTTCAGTACATTAACAAATATGCAATGATTTTAAAGGTAGGCAGGTCTCTGATACTTTAAATAACTTCAGATACAATATGCTTCAAATTCCTGATTTAAACTAGTTCTGAATAAGCAGTAAAATTTACATTGTTCATGCTCCAGGAAATAACTGGTAATTCCTTAGAGATGAAAAGGTATATTTCACTTAATTTTACTCCTTGAACACTTTAAAAGCAGACCAAAATCTAACAAAACTTTTCTATATCAGAAGATAAAAACAGTACTTCTGCAGTTGCTTCATGCTGCAATTATTTATATCTTATTTTGGGAAAAGGCAGAGCCTTCACCTAGCTCTGACTCTACAGGAAAGCAACAGAAATAGTTGATTTTAACAGTCATTTGTCTGGAGTTACTCCACCTTACCTTGGCTTGGAATTCCATAAAGCTCCCCTCTGAGCATTGTTTCCTGTCTGAAAATTAGGAACCAAAACCGCAAACTTCTAAGTTCTTTCACGTTACACAGAAATCAAGAAACTAGTTTTAATACTGGACCAAATTTCAAAGTCAGTTCGCTGTTCCTACTTGGCAGAAACATATAGCTATCAAGAAAGCTTCTATCGATTTTTAACTAGAAGTATCAGTTTTGCTGTCTGAGCTCTTTATTTTTGTACATAAAAGGAAGTGGGTTTTGATACTATCTCAATGTGCTTCCTGTCTTACAATGCATTTGAAATAAAGTGATGTCAGAATGAGAGGAAAGGAGGCCCTAAATAAGAAAAAGGAATAGGCACAATTAGTTCGCTTTACCTTTATTGATAACTACAACTGATTTAGAATTGCTCTGCAAACCAAACAGTGCATGCTACTACTATCAATGCTGACTACACATTTTCACTTTAAAATGTTTAAAGAAAATTCATAAATATGTAAATATATCTAGAAATTTACATGATATCTATCCATATACCATGCAAATGACACATGAATGAGAGATGCACATTCTACAAGAGACTAAATCATTCATTATTGGTAGCTGGGAATTTATCCATTTCTTAAGAATATCAGATCTGCTAAAGTGAACAAGGGAGCCCTGGTGCCACAGAGGTTCAGCACTTGGCTGCTAACCAAAAGGTCAATGGTTTGAACCTACCAGCCACTTCGCAAGAGAAAGATGAGGCAGTCTGCTTCCCTAAAGATTACAGCCTTGGACATCCTATGGGGCAGTTCTAGTCTGGCCTATGGGGTCGCTTTGAGTCAGAACTGACTTGACAGTAATGGGTTTGGTTTTGGTTTAAAGTAGTCATGTATTACATGAGACACCACGTGTACCTCTCATCCCACCTTCAAATTGCACATACACCCCATTTGCGAATGGTATTCACAGTTTATCTGGATATAGCCATAACCAGAAAAGAAGTTTACAGAACATCTCTTCTTAACATAAACTGGGGATAAATATTCAATATTGTAACCATTTCTAGAAGACGAATGACCCAAAGGCAGTTCAAAAACAATTTATTTGGACCACAATTTTGAATTTGCTATTAGCTTGCTTTAAATGTCTTCCATTATTATGCCAAGTGTAGGACAAGGTTATGTTATTAAATCTACCTACTAAGCTACTGACAATGGGGTTCTATTGACAGTTCTTCCTGTATCATAATACAGCCATTCAAATTCTTAGAGACAGCTATTAACCACTTAGTTCTGAGCAGAAGAAACACAGATATAACAGTCACTATTCAAAACAGCTAGAGCAGCATATGGTAACTCTTGAGAGGTGATGACCCCCAAGTATATCCCAAGACCATGACTTTGTGCCCAGTTAACCAGACCTACCTCCTTTAATATTGATTTCTAGAACATGATTCTTCCTAATCGCTTCCCTTGCCTGACGATTTGGCTTGGTTCCTAATCTTTGATCAACAAGTCCCAAACTTAAAAAGAAAAGTTTAAAATGGGGAGAAGTAGAGGAAAGACAGAGCCCTTCTCACTTTTGGCTCCATTCTTCCCCAAAAATGGTCCTTATTGAACCTGGTGGAATGCAAGACCCTGGATCACTCCTCCTTCCACTGCTGACAGCGATCCCTTCTAAAACATACATCAAGAATACTGGCCAGAGGCACCAGCTTTGTCTTGCCTTCACACCATATGTTCCTAACATCTGATGTCTGGGTTGCTCGCTAACTGGTTGTGATCTTGAAGTTAAAATCCTCTGGTTACAAGGTTTGCCCAAATTGCATGTGTAGTAGCTATAACTGACAGAGAACACAGATGATGTCATAAATTATTTCAATTCTCTCCAGGAATGGCATATATGTTAAAGTAGGGATTCTAATTCATTAGAACTATTTTTCTGACACAAGCATATTAACAGTTCTGAAGGCACTTAAAATTAATGAGTCAAGTATTCCAGTAAACATCACCCTAGCTCCTAGTTGCAAAGAGAGTTTGCCTGTAACTGAAAATTTAAGACAATATCCAAGCTAGAGAAAATCCTGGATGTCTATTTTGCTCTGGAATATCACTACACCAGTTCTAATGAAGTTACCACTATGAGTTGGCTTAAAACTTGCCTTGCTATGTATAGCTAAATCTATAAATTTTATGATAAAAAAGATTTGTCCTCTTCAAAAAAACTCTAACAAGAAGATACAGAATAATTAGCAGAAACAGGCAATAAAATGTATCCTTAACTGGAAAGACTATCCCCAGGGAGGTGTAAGAACAAGGACATTACTCCCTAAAGAAGTGTTCTGGGTGAGCTATGAAGCAAACCCCAAGAGGGATGACAGCAAAGACCAGCAGACTAAACATAGGTTTTGCTACTAGAAATGAAAAGCATTCTTTTCTCAGGAAAGAGAGAGCTGTTAGAGCAATAAGTGCTCAAATTTCAGAAGACAGGATTAGAAAGGCAAATAAAATAAAAGCATCCTAAAAAAGGACATGGATGGCCAAGAGCTAAGAATAAACCCAGGTAAAACCTAGAGTTGTGCTGTCCAATATGGCAGTCACTAGCCATATATGGCTATTTAAGTTTAAACAAAATTAGAAATTCAGTTCCTCAGTCACACTAGTATTTCAAGTGCTCAACAGACACATATAGCTAGTGGCTACCTTGGTACATTGGACAGCATAGAGATAGAACATTTCCATCACTGCAGGAAATACTGTTGGACTGTGCTGTTCTAGAGGGTAAGAAAAAAGAGACTGGCTGACCTGGAGTCTTGGAAAAGAGGAACTACTAACAAGGGCATTTGTCCTATAACATTCAGTACTTTAGTAAGGGATTCAGGTGGATTTACCTTTCCTTTTCCACCTGCTCTTTTTTCCCTCCTTGTTGCTGCCACCATCACTGCTGCTGCTGCTGTTCTCAGAACTCTGGGAATCTGACTGACCATCACTGCTTTCTTCTGAACCTTCTGATAGCTCTTTCACCCCATCCGGCACATCTTTCTGAAAATGTAGGCATCCAATTAGAATTAATCATTACCATTTCAGCAAATAGGAATTAAATTTCTGATTCTGTATCGTTGCAAGCTAACTGTGCTGATAATTTTTAGTACTGTACACCTCAGTAGCAGAATATCTTCTGAATTCCTGTCATTTCTCTTTCTGAGTCAAATTAGCTAATGTTTCCGTCCATACCCAAAGATAAAAATGATACATGACATTCATATGCAGGCACAAAAACACTGGCTAAAGTCAGACAAAAACTGGACAGATGTAAATTCCGCTAAATGATGAAATGTTCAGAATAAAAAACAGTATTTTGACAGTTTTGTAAAATGTATGTACATCCATGTATATTATACGTGTGTGTGTTATGTATATCTGCATTTGGTGTACGTAATTATCATTACGTGTTATGAATTCAGACAGTCTGAACAGCAAGAGACAGGCAACCATTAAAAAAAAATTCAGAAGAATTTACTTGGTTTCTGCATTTGCATAGTGGGAATGCTAATCAGAAAGGATATCTGTGTCAACCCAGTATGTAAGAGATACAATAGGGTAGTTACAAGACCAAGAACTGGGAAATCAAGCCTTCTTAGGTTTGAATTCCAGGTTTACCTTTTCCTAACTGTGCAGCCTTGGTCAAAGTGTTAACCTCTCATGCCTCAGCTTCCCTGTCTATAAAATCAGGGTGATAATAGTATCTACCTCAAAAGATTATTCTGAAATCAAATAAGTTAGTAAATGTAAAATGCTTAGAATAGTTCCTTGCATATGGCAAGAGCTCAACAAATATCAGTTATTATTTATGTGTTTAAGCAGTACACAAAAATATACAATTATACCAAACCAAAACCCAAACCCATTGTCGTCGAGTTAAACTGACTCACAGCGACCCTACAGGACAGAATAGAACTGCCTCATAGGGCTTCCAAGGAGAATGGTGGATATGAACTGCCGACCTTTTGGTCAGCAGCCATAGCACTTAACCACTATGCCTCTGGGCTCCAGAATATAATACCTGCCAAAAGTTGAACTGGCAAATGTTGTGTGATATATTTATAACAATGGCGACAAAAAAAAAAGTAGCTGTTGAAGCTACTTATGTACAATCAAACACCTAATGGAATGTGGTTCCTTGGTTTGGAGGTTTAGGGTCATGGTTTCATAGGACATCCCAGTTAATTGGCCTAATAACATGTCTAGTGCTTCTGTTCTACCTCCTAGTTCACTGCATAGTGCCTGGGGTCTTAAAAGCTTGCAAGTGGCCATCCAAGGCACAATGATTGGTCTCTATTCGCCTGAGAGGAAAAAGGAGAGTCAGAAATAGGAGGAGGACATAGAATGTGTGGTTAATTGCCTTCATGAAGCACTGCCTCCTCTGCTATGAGACCAGAAGAACTGGATGGTGCCTGGCTACCATTACTGAACATTTTGATCAAAGATTCCATAGAAGAATCCTGATCAAAAGGGGGATAATGCAGAACAGAACTGAAAATTCTCACGGACACCACACTTCCTGGAGCCTTGGAGGGTGGATAAACCCCTGAAACTACTGCCCTGAGAAAATCTTTAAACCTTAAACCAAAAATATCCCCTGAAGTCTTCTTAAAAGCCAACAATAGTTTAGCTTAACTAATTAAAAAAAAAAAAAAGGTCTGCTTTCAGCATTATGCTTTTTTAAGAACTATATACATATAAAATCAAATTGACAGCAGCAACTCAAAAGCTTAGATAGCAAACTGGGGGCAGTGAATTTATGTTAATGGAGGAGGAACAACTCAGAAAAGGAGGGTGAGAATGGTTGTACAACTCAAAGAATGTAATTAATGTCATTAAATTGTACATGTAGAAACTGAAAAAAAGAGAATGTTGACAGACTGTGATAAATGTAACTAACATCACTGAACAATTTTTGTGGAAATTGTTAAACGGGAACCTAACTTGCTGTGTAAACTTTTACCAAAAACTCAATAAATTAATATGTATATTAAAAAGTATATATACTATACATATAAACACACTGATGAATGTTGTTATCTCTATATACAACTATGGATGATTCTTTTTTTCTCTTTTCATACTGTATTTTCTCAAATAATTTATTTTTATAATCAGATCAAAAATAATTCTGACAGACAAAATGTAAGCCTACAACTGGCACCCATATGACATCATAGCCAAGATCATAATTCTGACTTGTAAGTAATATTTATTTTTCACTTAAGCTTATGTCCTGGTGCCATTTCTCCCTGAGCCATTGCTTATGTTAAAATACATACTCTATAGTTTTCTGTTCTTTCCTTCAAAATGCAGAACACCTTTTATAGTTAGTTGCCTGCCAGACATCCTGACCTATAGATTCAACTAGTACCTTAAAAGAAATATAATTATCTTCTTTTCCTAAACTTGTTATCCCTCCAGGATCAATGGCTCATGTCCCAAATCTTAGAATCATTTCGTCCTCTCTTTTATGCACTGTAAATGCCATATATTTTATTTCTCTAAAACCCCTTGCATCCCTCTCTTTTACCACTCCCTTAGCTTAAGCCCTGATTAATTTCTTCTGAACAACCATAACCACCTTTTTGGCAAGTTTCCTTGCTTCACACTCTTACATATATCCTACTTATCTTCCTAAACATGAATTTGATCGTGCTATTCCGAAAAACCTTCACCATCTCCTCAGCACACAAACACATGTATACACACACTCTAAAACTGCTCAGTCAGGTTTCCAAAGACCTCCCAAGTTTGATCTTTACCTAGTGTTTACCCCACTCCTGAGCTCCTCACCACACTAGCCCACAGAGAGATTACCTTCTCACCACTCCAATTTACTCGACCTTTAAATCCGTTCTGCAGATTTCTACCTGTGCTTTTCTTTAAGCTATTTACTCCCTTGCCCTGGAGACCAGATCAAATTTTACATTTAAAAAACAAAACAAAAATAAAAAAAAACTTTGTAAACCTCTTTAGTCAAAATTAATCTTTATTTCTCTATACTACCATAGTACTTTATAGTACAGTACTTTATAACAGTACACTTTGTCAGTATGCAATTTTTTCAGTAACTACCATAGTTTATTCCTCTTTAGAGCCTCTACAGGGTCTAGCATAGCGTAGGCATTTAACAGATGTTATTAATAATATGGAAGGACTAGAACAGTTAAAACCTAAAAGAAATGCAGAAAGCCCCATGTGGGAAAAGAGCCCTTAACTCCAGTAAGTTCAAAGAAGTATATAAAAAGGAGATATCACAGGCAGGTTAAATCTTTTTAACGTAAGTGAGCTATACGCAACTACTGGGTACAGCGGTGACTACAACTCAAAGCTAAAAAGGTAAGGGGAGTCAGAGTCCCACATATACATGGACACTGTCATTGCCTGTCAAGTACTCATTCTTCTTCTGCTGCTGGAAAAAAAAAAAACCCTAAATGTCCTTTGGGGTACAACCCCTCTCTCCTCAATTCACCTGGCTTAAGCAAGCTTAACCTCAGCCTCACATCAAGTGTGTTCATGAACCTAAGACCGTCCAGTCAAAAAGCCTCAGTGCATTTGACAACAGTGACCATTCAGGTATAGACACATGGGCCAAGCCAAATGAATTAAGTCAAATCAGAATTAATTGAAGGGCTCCTGCTTTAGTTCCTGGGACTCTTCTCACCAGACTTAGAACTCACAGAGTAGGGTTTGGGAGTAGAGTTACGAACGATGAGGACAGAGCCTGTCTGAGAATGAAGTCCGGGCAACACAGAGAACAAGCCCTGATGACATCATTTGAGCTCCTGTATCCAGTTGGGTTACCTTAGATTTCTGAGTTACATGAGGTAATAAATTGTTTTACTCACGGTTATTTGAGTTGGGTGTCCTGTCACTTGTGATTGAAGGGACACTGGTATGTACAAGTCCCTTCCCAGTGTAAGAATCATAAATTATTAAGTTTGTTATGGTGGAAAGAATACGGGATTGGGAGTTCATTCAGCTCTGGGGTCATACTCTGGTTCTGACATTATCTCGCCAACACTGGGCAAAAAAATTCAGTGTTCTGCACTGTGGCTTCCTCCACCATAAAAAAGGAATGAATAACCACAACTCCGAATGCAGTGAAGAATTACATGAGAAAGCATCTAGGCAGTATGCTCCACATAAGCACTCTACTTTCTAAATGTTGGAAGGCTCTTTAAAAAAAAATCAGTGGGAAGTCATTTCTATTTCATTCTTTCAAGATCATAAAGAATAAAAAAAATAATTATTTCTCTAACATACCTACAGATAGTTAACAGGTAGAAAATATACTGGCTACAAGGTTAAAAACACAGTGAAACCTGTGAACCGGAACTCGACAGGACTGCCGTGTCTGGCAAGTTTTCTGCCTTTGCAGGGTGTAGTCTTACCACTTTTCTATTGCTCGTTTTAGTGAAAAATATTTGACTTTTCCTTCTCTGACAGGTTTCTACCTTACACGGGTTCCGGCTTTCACAGGTTTCACTATATTACATCTTCTTGAAAGTAAGCACTTCAAGAACAATAGAATTCTGTCTCTTTGACTCAAATCTTATTTATATGTAGTCACTTGTTGTCTTTTTAAATGACTGCACAACAAAAATATTTACCTTCAATGTATACACTCCCATTCTACCTGGAACCTTATAGAAGATACCCTCTTCACCTCGGGAGTTTGTGTGTAGCATTGCATTCAGGCATGCAAGAGGGGAAGTCCCACTGTAAAACAAAACAAAGCAAAAAACATACACACACACAAAAAGATTAGTTTCGATCTCTGAACATCCTATGTAACATTGATAAATTAACAGCATTCATTTGACTTAAAACACTTTTTATAACATGTACAAAGACTATCTATCTACAGAGAGGCTGCCATGGAGAAAATGGATGTAAAAAATCATTAGTATATATATTAAAAAAGTCCTTAATTTTCTTAATCCTTATACAGTATTTAACGTTTAAGTCAAGGAAAATTTATCTCACAGAAGTATCACAAATATAATTTGTAAACATTCTATGTTATTTAGCACAAGTTTTAAATCTTTAGAATTAAAACAGAGGGAAAACACACATACACACACAAGTGCTAATAAACTTGGCCCCTTGCATATTGCTGCACCAGACTAAATGTAGTTGTGAAACTAACATGTTTCAGTAGTAGTCTCTTATATTTAAATCTGTCATGACATCACTTTGAAAGGTATACACATAGGCATCTGAATATTTATCTTGCATGCAGTAACTTGATTAAATGCTTATTAATTCTAATATACATTATCCGTAAAAAGTAGGTAAATACATTATTTTCCTTTCCAATTGTAATCAGATTTCATTCCATGTCTTTTTGTAAATATCTACCAGAAACAATAGCAATAAAAAATTATTAACGGGCATTTTTGGTTTGTTCCTGTATTTAGGGAGTGCCATTAATGTCTCACCACTGAGCATAATATTGGTTTTTTATTTAAAATAATTATTCACATATTAAGAAACAGCAAAGCAAATTGTAAGTCAGATGCATGTTTTTCAACATATACCAAATGGAAGCGACATGTATTTGAGTCCAGTATAAACTATCAAATTGTAGATTAACTAGCATAAAATTAAAACATTTTTTTCTCAGATTAATCATTAATCTTCAGCTTGTACATAAAAGGAATTACAAAAGTATCAAAAAATTAGATAATATTGAAATAAAAGCTTCTAGGTGAGAACAGTATTCAAATATAGAAAACAAAACTAGAAAAATATTTTTTAAAATCAAGTACTGTTAAAAAAAGGTATTTAAATATAGTGCTGTAGTATTTTAAGAACATGATCACTTTTCTAACGAAAACACCAAAAACATCATTAGAGAAAATATTAAGACATTTTAAGACACAAGAAAAACTATACGCAGCAAACAAACACTTGGAAAGTTCCTATGGTAGCAACCATACAAAAAGAATCAGTTAGTGGTCCGGAGTCTCTGGAGATGTACGGCATGCCTAAATTTGTTTTTAATTTTTTTTTCATAATACCCAAGGAATTGTTGTTAGCTGCTGTCAAATTGATTTCGAGTCATGGCAACCCCGTGTATGCAGAGCAGAACTGCTCCATAGGATTTTCAAGGCTGTGACCTTTCAAAAGCAGATCACCACACCTGTCTTCCAAAGTGCCTCTGCACAGGTTCGAACCACCAACCTTTTAGCTTAGTAGTTGAACACTTATTTCCACCACCCAAAACCAGCGCCGTGGAGTCGAATCCGACTCATAGCGACCCTATAGGACAGAGTAGAACAGCCCCATAGAGTTTCCAAGGAGCGCCTGGTGGATTTCAACTGCCAATCCTTTGGTTAGCAGCTGTGGGCACTTAACCACTACACCACCAGGGTTTCTTTCCACTACCCAGGGACTCCTAATAAGGCAGCCTAATGGCATATTTTTAAATCCCTCTTCCTCTCAGTTCTATGCTGGTGTTACCCAATAAAATAAGCTTACTAGAATAGGCTGCTAGATATTTTCAGTATACCTAAGGATTTTTTTTTTTTTTTTAAGATAAGAATTCTCTGTCAGGGAAAAGAAGGGCATGGGTCCACTGTCCTTTGCTACTGTGCAAGTGTTGAGGGTCATAAACTTGAGAGAAGGCTTGCCTCTCCCATAACGCTGACAGCAAACAACTAAGGAAATAAAATCTTTTGGGGGAAGAAAGTGTTGTATATATCCAGGTTGATTTTCATAGTTATATTTATCTCCAAATTACATAAATAAAAAATTTTCTTTTTTTATTTATCTAATTTGGAGACATATATATATATATATATATATATGGCAATTCCAATCAAAATCCCAAAGTTTACATTTAAAAAAAAAATGTCAAAAAATCTCTAGTGGAAAAAAATGATGAGAGGCTTGTCTAAGAAGATAATAAAATGTATGCTATTGAAGCAATACGCTACTGGGGCAGGAGGAGATAAATGGGCAAACGAGCACTCTCATAGACTGCTGGCAGAATAGGGTAGAAAAAACAAAAACAGATCATAATTAATGTAAAAGGCGCTATTTCCATTCAGTAGGAAGAAGATGGGGTCATGCCACGGATCATCTGCAGTTTTACTACCGGACATCGCTTCTCCCTTCTTCTGGAAATAGTACTTAAAATTTCCTGTGAAGTACTATCCCTTTCCCACTCTCAGACATGTGGTTTATAGGAACTTAATCTCATGCTCATCACGGGGGTAAACCCAAACTGATTTAAACCAATCAACATATTCCATTCCCCCAGTTAGTGAGATTCAGGAACAGATACATGAATTAATCAGGACCAATGTTTTTTTTTTAATGATCTAAGGATCTATTTCCTTTGACATTTTGGGAAAAGAAATTTGCTTTCCAGGGAAGCTTCTGAGAGACACCCTCTTTCTTCCCCTGAAACGAGTGATATGAGGAAATAAGACCTAAAATTTTCATAGTTATGTTGTGATCATTAGGAAAGGATTTAAAATGGGGGTGGAAAACACACAAGACAGGGAAAAGATAAGGTAATGAGAATGAAGTGAAATGTGACACCAAAAAGAGCAGAACTGAGAAAAGGGGAAAAAGGGCCCTTTAGCAATATTCCTTGTGTCACTGTATGAAGTCTTCCCTTAAGCCAATCCTACCTTTGGAATTTTGTTGAGGTTTTAAGTTACAAGCAACTGAAAAAAATTCCAAATAAAATATTTAATAAATGGTGCTGGCATATCTTGCTGTACACTGGGGGTGGGGGGAGTGGTTCTCACAGTATATACAAAAACGTATTCCAAATGGATAAAAAAAACTTAAATGTAAAAAATGGAAGAAAAAAATTGGCTAAATAAAAATTTCTATACAGGAAAAAATACAATGAACAAAACCACAGAAAATATATGCTGCTGAAATAAATGTCTGCAAAACATATGGACAAAGGATTAATAGTCCTAGTGGTTACCAAGGAAGGAGTCCTGGTGGCACAGTGGTTAAACGCTTGGCTGTTAACCAAAAGGTGGACTGTTCAAACCCACTTGCCATTCTGTGGGAGAAGGAAGTGGCAGTCTGTTTTTGTAAAGATTTAGAGCTTCAGAAATCATATGGGGGCAGTTCTACTCTGCCCTAGTGTCACTATGAGTCAGAGCTGACTCCATGGTAATGGGTTTGGTTACCAGGGGTAAGAGGGAAGGGGAAAGTTGGAGCTCTTGCTTAGAGAGCATTGAGCTTATGTTAATGTGGTAGAGTAATTTGGAAAAAAGTTGCAAAAATGGTTGCACAATTTGAAGAATGTAATCAATGCCACTGAATTATACATGTAGAAACTGTTGAATTGGCACTTTTTGTTGTGTATATTTTTACCCAATCAAAAAAGAATTGGTAAAAAAAAAAATAATAGACCTAAAATAAGAACTTCTTTTAGGAAAATACAAATAGCCCATTAGAAAAAATGGATAAAAGATATGGAAGATTCATAAAAAATGCAATGTAAGCGGTCAATAAATCACATGAAAAGAAATTCACACCAACAGCAGTCAAACCAAAGCAAATTAAATCGAGATGCCATTGGTCAGACTGGGAGAAATAAAGTAGAGTCTTAGTTCACAGTATTGTGCCAATGTCAATATCCTGGTTTTGATATTATACTACAGTTATATAAGATGGTACCATGGAGCTAATTAAATCAGGTGGACACTGGAGAGTGTGTTGGCAGCTCTTGACTGGAGGGGGGATGGGAAGATAGAGAGAGAGGGAAGATGGCAAAATTGGCACGAAACGAGAGACTGTAAGGGCTGACTCAATAGAGGTAGAGCAAGTGGGAGAAAGGAGTAAGATGTATGTAAACCTACATGTGACAGACTGATTGGAATGGTAAATGTTCACTTGAAGCTTAATAAAAATTAATTAAAAAAAAAAAAAAAAGATGGTACCATGGAAAGAAGCTGGATTTAGTGTACATGGGACTCTATGTATTATTTTTGCAATTTCTTTTCAGTCTATATTTCAAAATAAAAAGAAAGAGAAAAGTATATTGATAAGATCCACTGCTGGTAAAGTTATAGGCAGATGAGCACTCTTGTGGACTACTGACGAGACTGAAAATTGCTACCGTTTCCCCATTTCTCAATTCTGCCTTAGGAAAATAATATGGTAGTATCCATTACAAGTGAAAATATATGGGATCATGGACCCAACAACGCCACTTGAATCTATCCTATAAAAATAAAGCCACAAGGACTTAGGGACATATGTACAAGGATTTACTCCAGTATTGTTAGAAGTGACAAAACAAAGAAACTTACTTTAAGGTGCACTAATAAGGGAATGGCTGATCATATGTTAATAAAGTAACCAACAGGATATGAAGCAATAAAAGCTACACCGACAGCTAAAGAAGTGTTAAATAAGTTCCAGAAAGCATTCTGTTTAGCCCTTATAATAATCTCATGAGTCAGGCAAAATTACTACACAATTTTACAAATAATGAAACTAATGAATAGAAGTGCTAAGTAAGTTGCTCAAGATCACAGAGTTAGTAAATGGTGAAGCCAAGATTCCAGTAAGAAGAAAGAAAACAGAAGCAGAGCAGTAAAGAGACAGCTTTAAAAGAGGACATATAACTAAGGAAAAAAATATTATAACCTGTAGTTCAATAACCTATCTGGTAAAAGTCTGCCCTGATTAATGGTATTCAATTTCAATATTAAGTATTGGCTCTGCTTAGGGCAATAAATTAAGGTGTGTAGATCCAAAGAGGAAAGCTTTCTTGGCTCAGTCTGATTAGGAACACAGACAAGGAAATGTGCTATTAATATAGGTATAGGTCCACAATCCCTGATACAAAACACCTAAGGCCAAATACATTTCAGGCATAAGCATTTTTTGGACTTTAGAAAGATAACATGATATGCCACGTCTTATGTAACACCTCCAGGCGCATTAAAGGCAGCATCCCATAACCAAACGCTGTGAAACCAAACGCTGTGAAACATATGAAGGTTCACACTAAGTGGGATAAACACAGATTATGTATGGTCTTCTGTTGGTTCAAGAAAAGTGTTGCTAAATGGGTTTTGGTGCTAAACATATAAAAAAATTTGATTTTTTGAGCATTTTAGATTTTGGAATTATGGATAAGTTGTGGACCTATATATATGAAGTACTTTATAAATCAGAGAGAAAGGAAAAAATGATTTGGTCTAGGCCTTAGCACTTAGGACCAAAAGCGGGGAGGGGTGGAGTACTTCTTAAAGTGAAACGTATAAAATGAAAGGAAACGGCACACACATCTGGTGAAAAGATGTGGTAAAGAATAACTATATAGTCGCTGTCATAATATTTTCCTTGCAAATCTGGGTATAATTTTCCTTTGAAGAAAACAAAGTTTTGGAAAACCCATAGGACATACAAAACACTGTGCCATCTAAAACAAAATTTAGATTTGATCTTAGGAAAATATAAAGAGTCAACAGCTACCTCAGAATCCTAGCAGGGTTTATTTTTATGAACAATGAAGCACTGGCAAAGACATGAAATAGTGCTATATTGCCCATGATGGCAGGAATGTATCTTCAAGGGAAGTAACTCCAGAATTACATAATTTAATAAAAATAACGGAAATAGTTAAATGCATCATCTGCATGGGGAATAAAACCATACTAATGAGGAGATCAATACTAATGTAAAATCAAGTAAATATAATAGAAGCTAAGAATTGACACTAGAAGCAGCAAAGATAACATAAGAACACTTCAAAGATTACACAACTATCAAGTAAGAGGGTTTCTAATTTTTCTTCTCCATGCTCAAGAAATCAGAGTTGAAGAGGTGGGGGTTCTTTTAATGACCCCCATGCTATAAATTTATGCTGAATCTGCCTCATGTAAGAAAACGTACTAAGATGTTTTATACGCAAAGCCAAAAGTATGAACTGACTTATTTAGCTCTCTCTGCAGTAAAAGTGGTTCCTTAACTGTAGCTAGCAGGGCTGAGAGGCCTGAGGTCTATTATTGCACTGCTCAGATGAAGTAAATATACAAACTCATGAAAGGAAGCATCAGTGTGGCAGAGAGTCAACTTTGGGTATTCATACAGATGTGAATTCAGATCTCTGTGAGGCCATGGGCAAGTCACTTCAAACACCCTGACTCTTAATTTTCTCATCTGTAAAATAGAAGTAATACCAGTACCTTGTAAAATGATTGTGTAGATTACAGATAATATATATAAAGGGTATGTCACAGAGTAGAAACTCAGTAAATGTGGTAGTTACTTTAATACCTTGCTCCCACCCCAGTCTGGTGATGTCCCAGTGTCTCAGTCTCAACCGATGTAATTTCACCCTCAACCTCATCTATTTTTCCATGCTGAAGCCAACGTGGCCTTTAAAAAACAAATATGATCGTTCCATCCCCTGTCCAGCTTAAAATTAATCTATGATATCATAATGTTCTTACAATAAAGTCCAAAATTCTCAACAGATCCCTACATGATCCGACCTTGACCATTCTCGCTCACCCTCTCTGCTCCAGCCTACTCTAGCCTTCTTTTCATTTTGTACATTAAAATTCTTCTGATTTCTTGGTCTTTGCACAAGTTAACACTTCTGCTTGCAATAACCCTCGCCTTTTCTCCTAGCAAGCTCCAGTTCACCCTTCAGATTTCAGCCTTAACGTGTCTTGCTTAAGAAAGCCAACCCTATGTTCTGCAGAATCCTATATGTCTCCTAAATACATATTGATTATAACTACGTAAATCGTAATTATAACATTTTAGTGTAACATCTGACTTCATTTTGGGTCGGCCAGATTCAACAGTGTGTGATTTCATTTAAGCTCTCTGGGAAGCAGATTCTCTCTTCCCCTCTATATTTGAGCCCAAAAGCACACAGCTCCAGGAGCTGCAAGCAGTCATCTTATAATTATGATGGATGAGCTTGCTGAGAATGGGACCAAAATGAAGGAAGCAGAGCTGAGAAACTGATCATGCTGCTGGAGCACCTGGGTCAAGTTTTGCCTGGGTTTTTCACTTCTATTAGATGATGAATTTCCTTCAATGTTTAAGCCAGTTTGCATTATGTTTTCTATTATTTGCAACTGAAAACATCTTAAAGGATACAAAGCACCTAAGTAAAAGCATTCAAATTTACAGAGAGACAAAAGGCAGTAGAATAAACAAACAAACAAAAATCAAACCCATAGGACAGAGCTGGACTGCCCCAGAGGGCTTCCAAGGAGAGGCTGGTGGATTCAAACTGCGGACCTTTTGGTTAGCAGCTGAGCTCTTAACCACTGCACCACCAGAGCTCAAAACCAAAGAAAGGTATAGGAAAATACTGAAAGGTAAAAAACTCTCTGCTATAAAGGAAAAAAATATTATCTTTATGACTCAATAATATATATTAAACGATAATGTATGCAGAAGCAAGGTGTTACGAACTTGTTCAGAGAAACCCAATTACTGAAATATTCAGAAACATTTAAGTTTTTTCTACATCTAGAACTTCAAAGATTAAGAAAGGATCAAATTGGCAGCCAAGCAGGAAAGCAAGAGTGGCAGGTTGACTTGCTGTTTTAAATACATCATTCACTCACTCTATCAAGCGACTCTGCAGTAAAGTGGGTGAGATACATTTCCCTACCCCACTGACACTGAACTGGCCACAAAACTTGGTCAACAAAATGATAGCATACAAAAAGGAAACAGAAGCTATAAATGTGTTTGCATTGTTTGGCTTAGTCCTATGATCCCCACGAGAAGAGCTACTGGTTTCAGGAGGAGAGAACAACCCATAGCCTAGAGCCAAGCAAGGCAACAATCACCGAACCCCAGCTAGCCTAAAGACATAAAGAAGAAAACAGAAATACAGGTATGCGTTGCTTAATGCCCACCATACAGTTCTGTGAAATAGGATGTTATATGATTTGGACTTTGAGCCATGGGTCCATGACTCGGGGCGGTCGCACCGGCCAGGGGGCTGCTGTGCAGCAGGGCCGCTCCCGCTGCGGATGCCTCAGGTGAGCACTCTGAGACCTTCCCAGCATGCAGCCCACAGCCACCATGGGGACACTCCTGCGAGGGCTTGGCATCAGGAGAGTGGCCTCCACCACCTGGCAGTACCACCCTGGCCAGGCCCCTTGATGCCTGCCAACCTTGGGTGTCCACTCCTCCCAGTGGCTGCGGCCTGTTTCCCTGGCAGGAGGGCTGTGGGGAAGTCGGGCCGTGGCATTCCCCAGAGAAAGAAAGGCAGTTTGTTTTTCCCCCTTCTCTTTTTGGGAACCTCAGTTATTCATTGTGGGGGGTGGGGGTGGAGTTAGGGAAAAAGCTCCTTTATAAAAGGAAACCAAAGGCTGCACTAGGCTGCACCTGGAGCCCGGCAGGAGCCCCAGGGCAGCATCTTTTGGCCCCAATCTGGGCCATTCAGTCAGCCTTGCTGGAACTCAGGCCCAGGCCTGTCTTAGGCAGCCGTGCTTCAGCCCTGCACATGGCCCCGGGCAGCCCCTCTGGGCCCCAGCTTGGCCTAGACTCCGATGAACCTGGCCTTGGGCTTTGGAGACCTCCCGTCACCGCCTCGGTCTGGCTTCTGACCCTTTACCTGCTGCTTCTTGGGTGGATGCCTGGTGGAAATACTCAGCTTCATCCTCTTCCTCAGGTGGGCTAGCTCCTCGGCCTCCAGAAGGGCCCCAGGGTCCTTGGTATCACTGTCCCAATCAGCCTCTGCCCCGTGCCCTCTTCATGCCTGCCAGGCTCTTCTCGTGGGCCTCTCGCTGCTCCAGCTTGCGCTGCATGTTCTGGGCCTGCTGGTCCTGCCTCTGGGCCTTTAGCTGTAGCCTCTGCTCTAGCTGCCAGGATGGCCTGCAACTCCTCCTCTGTCTTGTGCACGAAACTACAGAACAGCACGTTCCCTTTCCCGGCAATCTCCTGGATCCTGCTCTCTGTCTGGCTCCAACTTGCTCTCTGAAAGCCCTGCGCCTGGCCAGCAGCTTGCTAATGTCCTACAGGTGGCTCATGTTGGGAAGTTTCTCCTAGGGAAGCTTCTTCATCCACAACTTGCCCCCAAAGGAACGACTCTGATGCTATAATGGCAGAAATCCAACTCCTGGGAATTGGATGATGAGGAGGCAGCAATTAATGGTGTTCAGGTTTACTTTGTGCACACTGATGGAGGAGAAAAGGTTTTGGGAGCATAGCGGCCATGAGCTTCACCAGTGCATGCCATGGGGGTCTAAGCTGTTGAGCACTCCCTGGTGCACTCCCCAGAGTGCACGGGCTGGACCATGGATGTATATGCAGTACGACATTGCCCAATCAGACGTTGTTGTTGTTGTTGGGTGCCCTAGAGTCAGTTCCCACTCATAGCGACCCTATGTACGAAAGAACCAAACAGTGCCCAGTCCTGCGCCATCCTCACAATTGTTGCAGCCGCCGTGTCAATCCATCTTGCCGAGGGTCTTCCTCTTATTCACTGACCCTCTACGTTACCAAGCATGATGTCCCTCCTGATAACATGTCCAAAGTCTGTGAGACAGTCTTGCCATCTTCATTTCTAAGGAGTATTCTGGCTGTACTTCTTCTAAGACAGATGGGTTCATTCCAAACCATTTTTGGCATTTTGATAATAACTTGAAAATTTGTTATGTCAAAGTATATTTTCAAACAGACTTACAGAGGCTTTGAAAATCTACGATAGAACACCTTACATGTTAAAATTTACCTTTAATTTAAAGTACATCTGACAAATGATTCATTATATCTCATATCTGTTTAGATGCCCATTCTAAAGGCTTCTCTTAGCGCTGTTATTGGAGGGATTAAACAGCTACTATCCTCAAGCAACAAAATACATTAGTATAGTAGCAAATAATAACTCATAAAATAAGAATCCATCAATCCATACTGATATAAATAAATCAATGAATGGAGAATTCCTTACAGTAAAATTCCAACTAATAGATATAGAAGGGGGAAAAAAAAAAATCACCAAATGTGGCAATCACCATAGTCATAACTGTTTCAGGCAAAAATTATCAATTGATGCTGTGGTGGACAAACTCTAAGACAATCCCTAATTATCCCTGCTTCCTGGTACTCATGCCTTTATGTAATCTTCTTCCCTTGAATGTGGGTGGGACCTGTGAATTGTTTCTAATGAAAATGCACCAAAGGTGAAGGGATGTCACTTCTGTGACTACGCTACATAAGAGAGCAGTGTACTTGCTAGGTGACTCTCAATATTGCTGCTTTGAGAAATCACATGGCTGTGTTGGGGAGACCTATGTGGCAAGGAACTCCAGGTGGCCTCTGACCAAAAGCCAGCTTGGAACTGAGGCCCTCAGAATGATGACCTATAAAGATATGATTCCTGCCAACAACCATGTGAGCTTGAAGTGGACTCTTCCACAGTGGAATCTTCATATAAGAATGCAACCCTGTACGACACCTTGACTACAGCTTTGCTGGGCACCCTTTAAACCCGTGCCAGACTCATAACCCACAGAAACTGAGATAATAAATGTGTGTTGTTTTACGCTGCTAAATTTACAGTAATATTGTTAAGCAGCAATAGACAGTACAGATGCTGAAACTCGTAGGCAAAGGTACAATGAAAAACAAACTATTTACATAGTCTCGAAGTACCTCCTCCTAAGACACTCACTAACTACAAATGGGAAAAATGTACATTGGAGAAACTTGGCAGGCATCACCTAACACGTTTACAGTGGGTAACTTGGTAGACATTACCTAAATCAAGTGGTGAACATTATCACAATAAGGGGATAAACTGAAATCATATGCCTCCTGATACAATAAATCAAAGATCACTTCCGTGATATTCCTGACAAAAATGTACAACCTGAATCTAATCGTGAAGAAATATCATACATACTCAAATTGAGAGACACTCTACAAAATTGCTGGCCTACACTTCACAAACATCAAGGTCACGAAAGACAAAGACTATAGTTCCAGATTATTGTTCTTAGGTGCTGTTGTGTAGGCTCTGACTCATAGTGACCTTATAAATAACAGAATGAAATGTTACCTGGTCTTGTGCCATCTTCATTATTGTTGGTATGTTTGAGTCCACTGCTTTGGCTATTGGGTCAAACCATTTTATTGAAGGTTTCCCTTATCTTTGCTAACCCTCTGTGGTACAATGGATCGCTTTCGCGTGGCCTTTCTTACCATGGTCTTGTAACTTGGGTGGGACTGTGCAAATAGGGTAATTGTGGCCCAGCAAGGGGACTGGTTAGTTTTGCCATCCCACTGGGCTTGCAATGAGCCACCCCAGAGGTGGGAAAGAGAAGATCACACCACTACCAAGGAAGAAGAGCCAGCATGTCTTTTGGACCCGGGATGCCTGCACTGAGAAGTTCCCCGAACCAGGAGATCCAGAGACAGATAGCTGTAACGTGGAAGACAGCGAGAAGCAGTGGTAGAGAAATGACAGTGGCAGAGATAGGTAGGAGACACATGAAGAGACAGCTCAGTGGGGTTCCCTGCCCACGACGCAAGAAAACTGAGTGCCTTTGGGCAAGAGGCTTGCTGAAGGAGTAGGGTGCTTCCAGGCACTTGGTGGAGCTAAGTTTGCTGAAACATGGAGCAAGAAAGTTGAGTGCCTTTGGGCTGAGGCCTACTGGTGGAGTGGGCTGCCTCTGGGCACTTACCAGCAGAGCTAAAAGAGCTTTGTAACACTTGCTTGAGCAGGGATGAGGGCCAGAGAGAGGCATGCCTACAAGCACAGCTGGGAAAAGGCTGCCGTGATGGAAGAACTGTGCATTCCTGAACCCGAATTTTAATCTGTTACTTCCCTAATAAGCCTCATAATTGTGAGTATTGTCTGTGAGTTCTATGTGGCCACTGCAATGAATTACTGAACCCAGAAAGAGACCCAGAAGCAGACAGTGCCGTGGGAGGGACAGTCACAGTCAACGTCAGAATTAGTAAAGAGGGTGGAAAGAGGAAGCACATGCCTGACCTTTGCCTCACAGGAATCAGCCTTGGACTGCTGATCTTGATTCTCCTTCCCCCTTGTGAAGTAAGAGGTCAGACGCCATCCCCACACCTTTTTTACACCCTCTAAATTACAAACATAAATCCTTTTCTAGCAATTGGTCTTTCCTTATGATGGTCCTAAGGAGGCAAGCTGAAGTCCCGCCATCCTTACTTCTAAGGACATTCTAGTTGTATTTCTTCTAAGACTGATTTGTTTGTTCTTCTGGTAGTCCATAGTATATTCAATATTCTTAGGCAACACCACAGTTCAAATGCATCAATTCTTTTTGTATCTTCCTTTACCATTACCCAGCTTTTGCATGCATATGAGGTAACCGAAAAGACCATAGCTTGAGTCAGAACCACCGTAGTTTAATATTGAAGTGACATCTTTGCTTCTGAATGTAATAAGTACGTCATTTGATTTCTTCACTGCTGCTTCCATGGACGTTGACTGTTGATCCACGCAGAATTAAATTGTTAACTTCAATTTCCTCCTCATTTATCATGATGTTGTTTACTGATCCTGCTGTGACGATTTTCATTTTCTTCAGGTTCAGGTATAATCCATATTGAAGGCTATAGTCTTTAACCTTCATCAGTACATGTTTCAAGTCATCTTCATTTTTAGTAAGGAAGGTTGTGTCATTGCACATCTCACGTTGTTTTAGTTTCTTTCTGGGGCTCGGAGATACAAATTAAAAATCCAAATGAAGTCTGGTGTAGCGTTCAGAAATACACAGGGCCCACTGACTTTCAGTAAAAATCAAAGTCAGTTCCTCAGCTTTAGCTTGTCTACAGCTCTCCTCGTTCTAAATGCCTTTGTAAGCATTTTTAAAGAGTTTACTCAGCTCTTTTACCATCATATCGTAGGCACAAGTTAATAAAAATTCAAACTCTCATCCTTTACTTCTGCAACCTACCATCATTACCTGGGTTTTAAGATTAAAAGAGCAAAATAAACATTTGCTACTTTCTCCAAAAAGTTAATGAAATACCTCTGCTCATCCACTCTAACTTAGGTAAACGGTCTTTTCCTACCAATACAACACCTTCGCTGTTCTTCCCACGTTAGGTTAAAATGTGCCCTACTTAAGTAACTACAAAATCCTACAACTTTTAATTACCCTTTACCTTATTCTCGTTTTACAAAATATTCTCTGACCCACAGACCAGTGCAACAGAATTTGAGAGTCCAGAAATAAACCCAAACATCTAAACTCAACTGATTTTTTGACAAGTGTGCTAAGTCCATTCAATGGGGGAAAGAAGAGTCTCTTCGATAAATGGTATTGGGAAAACTGGATTGCCACATGCAGAAAAATGAAACAGGACTCAGGCTTCACACCATATACAAAAACAAACTCAGAATGGATTAAGGACATAAATGTGCAAGCTAAAACCATAAAAATTTTAGAAGAAAATGAAGGGGCAACGCTGTAGGGCCTAGCTTTTAAAGATGGATTATCTAATATAATAACGAAAGCACAAACAGCAAAAGACAAAATAAATAAATAGGACCTGTTTAAAATTAAAAATGTTCCTTCATCAAAAGACTTCACCAACTCTATAGGCTTTCTGGAGGAGCCACGGAGGGTAGATAAACCCTCGAAACTATTGCCCTGAGATAAACTTTAAACCTTAAACTAAAAATATTCCCTGAAGTCATCTTAAAACCAAACAGTAATTTAGCTTAACTAGTAAAAAAGATCTGCCTTGAATATTATGCCTTTTTAAGAACTACCTATATGGGATCAAAGGACTATAGCAACTGGAAAGATTAGATAGGACCCTGGGGGCAATGAGTTTATGTAATGAGGGAGGAACAACTCAGAAAAGGAGAGTGAGAATGGTTACAAAGTTCAAAAAATGTAATCACTGTCACTAAACTGTTGAATTGGTATGTTTTGCTGTGTATATTCTCAACAATAATAAAATAAATAAGATTTAGAAAAAAATAAAAGAATAGGAGGAAGAAATGGGATGTGTGGCTAACTGCCTCCATGAACAACTGTCTCCTTTGCCAAGAGACCAAAGAACTGGATAGTACCTGGCTGCTATTACTGAACATTTTGATCAATGATTCTATACAAGAATCCTGATCAAAGGGGGAAAAATGTAGAACAGAATTGAAAATTCTCATGGACTCCATACTTTCTGGAGCCATGGAGACTGGATAAACCCCTGAAAACAACACCCTGAGATAATCTTTAAAACTTAAACCAAAAACATTCCCTGAAGTCTTCCTAAAACCAAATAACAGTTTAGCTTAAATAGTAAAGAATGTCTGCCCTGACCACTGTGCTCTTTTTAGATCTATCTATAGGGGATCATTTTTTTTTTTTTTTAATTTATTGTGCTTTAAGTGAAAGTTTATAAATCAAGTCAGTCTCTCATACAAAAAGTTACACACACCTTGCTATATACTCCTAGCTGCTCTCCCTCTAACGAGACAGCACATTCCTCCTCTCCATCCTATATTCCCCGTGTCCGTTCACCCAGCCCCTGTCCCCCTCTTCCTTCTCATCTCGCCTCCAGACAGGGGTTGCCCACATAGTTTAATGTGTCTACTTGAGCCAAGAAGCTCACTTCTCACCACTATCATTATCTATCTTTTAGTCCAGCCCAATCCCTGTCTGAAGAGTTGGCTTTGGGAATGGTTTCAGTCTTGGGCTAACAAAGGGTTCAGGGACCATGGTCTCTACGGTCCCTCTAGTGTCAGTCAGACCATTAAGTCTAGCCCTTTTACGAGAATTTGAGATCTGCATCCCACTGTTCTCCTGCTCCATCAGGGATTCTCTGTTGTGCTTTATATGGGATCAATTTGACAACAGCACCTCAAAGATTAGATAGGAACCCTACAGGGCAATGTTTATGTTAATGGGGGAGGAACAACTCAGAAAAGGAGGGTGAGAATGGTTGCACAACCATTCTCAACATAATCAATGTCACTGAATCGTACATGTAGAAATGGTTGAACTAATGTACATTCTGCAGTGCATATTCTCAACAACAAAAATAAATTATTTAAAAGATAAATACAACCATCTCTCTGGTCTCAGCATCTTCAGACAAGAATCAGATGATCCACAGGTTGACAAGGAGGCTCCGTAAGTCATCTAATCCATTCACCTACAGGTGCTGTATCCCCTCTAAAATACTAAATCTTAAATAGGTAATCATCCACTTTGTTTTTCAGGAGATGTAATGGAGAGCTATATTTCCTCAAACATTCTTCCTTCAACTAAGCCAAATATATCTTTCTGAAACTCTATCTACTAGTCCTGATTTATGTTGGAAATCGATGGTTATCATGGTAGAAAAATCTTGGGGGATCTTTGCTTTCCCCTGTGATTTTTTGGACAGTGTGGATTTTATAAAATGACTTTGCAACAAATTATCTTACAAAGTTAAAAAAAAAAGTTCAATATTATTTCATTATTCCATATGACAGCCCTTCAAGTATTTTAAGACTTTCATGAAATCCTAAGGTCTATTCCTTTCCAGGTTATTTTCAGTCTACTCACTGGTATTCCCTGCTCAACCAATCTAAAGAATCTTAATAAACATTTATTGCCCATTCTAAAAACTTACCTATGTCCCACAAAATTTATTATCCCCATTTCAAACCTTTGATATAGAGCTTTAACTCATTTAATCCTATAAATATTCTCCTTTGCAGCAGATTATCATGCCTAATCCCTGCTTTAACCCCCAATCTCTTGTTCATTTTTCCATACTCCCTCTTTCAGGACAGAAACCCTGGTGACATAGTGGTTAAGTGCTACAGCTGCTAACCAATAGGCTGGCAGTTCAAATCCACCAGGCATTCCTTGGAAACTCTGTGGGGCAGTTCTACTCTGTCTACAGGGTCACTATGAGTCAGAATCAACTTGACAGCACCAGGTTTGGTTTGGTTTTTTCCTACAGGATAGCCTTGTCAATACTAGGCCTTAATCAGCTTCCTTCTCCCTGGTTGAACTATCATAGGCTTTATATTTTATGTTTATCTTTCAAAGATCAATCCCTTGAATTTCAATAGCAAAACACCCACTGCTGTTGTGTCAATTCCAACTCATAGTGACCCTACAGAACAGAGTAGAACTACCCCACAGTTTCCAAGGAGCACCTGGTGGATTCCAACTGCTGTCCTTTTGGTTAGCAAGCCGTAGGTCTTAACCACTACGTCACCAGGGTTTCCTGAATTTCAATAGGATTAAATAATAGACTTAAGACTCTCAAGGTTAAAAGAAATGTGGAAGTCATCTAGTTCAATTCCCAAAAAGAAGGTTCAATGCCTCCATTTCAAGTCAATTTTAAATGTAAAGAGAAAATAAACTTACACATGGTTAATGTAATCTCTATGCTTTCATTCACATAATATTCACATCTACATACATCTATAGACAGAAAGACAGACACACACCTATACCCCATAATCATTATATGTATACAAACTCCCAAAATTCAGCACCAAATAACTTTAAAACCAAGAACAGATTTCCATGGTCTTTGATGGATGCGTACTTACCTGCCTTTTAAATAGAACATACAAAAGAAACTGAACTCGACACAATCATATTATATTGGAAAACAAGAGTTTAGAAATCACCAAATTATTAAGTAGTCTTGGTAGGTTTTAAATTCACTGAAAATTTTTGTACTCTTACCAGCTGTTTCTGTAAAACCTTTTTTTCCCCCTTGGTCCCATTACCTACAATTCTACCAGTAATAAATCCATTTGGGTTAACCATTAATCTGCTTTTAAGAAAGAATATAATGTAATGTTTCATTTTAAAAGTTTCATTTAAAAATCATGACTCATCCATGCTTTCGTGAATCACTTTCCTCAAACTGCTTCCCTCACAAAGCATACCATCAAATGTCCTGGGACTGAATCCATTGGAAAGTGGGGAAAGGAAGGCATGTAGGACAAATTTTAAACAGGGAATTTTGGGAAAATAGGCCCAGTTGGGCCGCCAAAATGAAAGATTCTGGACTAAAAGAATAACAGAAGGACACAGAATAAGTAGAGCAATTCAGGGATAGACCGAAGAGGAAGTCATGGAAACAAACAAAAAGATTCCTTAGAAGTTTTGCTTACTTATTCTCTCTATACTCTTGATATTTGGAGATACATTTTCACTCTCTTTATCTTCCCATTATTGTCATTTTTCCCACTGTTACCTTTTAAAGAACATGGTACATGCACTGTCAGTAAAACCTGAACAAAACCTTTAAATGAGAAAAAAAGAGTCCAACGATTCTATGCTCTAAGTCGATATATAAAACAAGAAGGTTCAATTTTATTTAAATTAGATAATTACAAACTCTTGATATAGAAGGATCATGGAAAACACCATAACTTTTCACCTAAGAAGAAATACAAAACAGTTAATTAAGATCCTTGCCCAGTCTCTTGGTTCCTATTCAAAAGTGAAGTAGGAGAAGCAACACTTATGGTTTGGAGTCAGACAGACACAGGTTCAACTTCTATCACTAGCTATGTACTTTCTCAATCTCTTTATGAAATAAAGATTAAATAAATCATATGCATAAAGTGCCTGACTCCATTCTTAGTCCATGACCATATTCACTATTGGTTTATTACAGCATCCCGCTTTTCAAACTTACCAGGTAAAGAAAAAGTAGACTTTAAGAGAAACAGAATGCTTCTCCGATATTTTAAGGAAGGTCACTCTATATCTATTATATATAAAGAACTCTCAACTGCCTTTATTTCAGATGATCAGGGTGATAACATTTATTAACTGGCTGGGCCAAGTTCCTAATACAGCATATGTTTCTAACCGAAGAGGTGTAGAGGGTTGCTTATGAAGGAATACTATTTGGGGTAAAAGGAGTAATAGTAAGGAAAACAAACTAAAAAAAAAAAAAGAATGCTTGTAAATATAAGCTATGGACAGAGTTATGAGAGAACTGAGCTAGAGGGAGAAAATTTAATAGGTTTGATTAAGAACATCAAAAGAAAGGAATTTGTTGTAATTTTGTATCTTTGTCCTTTTTGATATTTTTGTTGATTGAACAGTATAATTTATATATCAAAACAGTTAAAGCTACTTATATAATTGTTTTCCACTTCTACCAACAAGAGCTATTAGTCTTGATGTGACTACTTACATTAAAATTCTGAAGTAGTTAATTAATACGTTAATTTTACCAATGCCTGGCATTTTCCAACTCACAGCAGTAATTTACAGTCATGGTAAATCTTCGGAGACTATTCAATCATTTGGCTTCAAGCTATCTTCCCTCAATCCTCAAAAAATAAAGACAAAAATAGGGGAAGCCAGGTGGCACCATCAAGTGTGATCAAACCACAAGAAGTACGCAGCCCAGGAAGCCTCTTTGTCCCCTCAGGTCTTAGACTACCCTCCCCCACACATAATTGCTGGGCAGCTGCCAGCACAGACAAGGCGATTCTACCACAAGCACCTGGCCTAGGAAACCTCTTTGTCCCCACAGACTCTTTTTTTCCTCACCTAGAGGTATCAGGCAGCCCACCCTGAGGAAATTCCTTCCAACTCTCAGGCAGAGGCTGCAGATATCAATGAAAGCCTCTGTGACACCAGACAGAAAAATGCAGACCAAAATAGCACCACACAGCTCTGAAAATTAAATTGCTACTAGAACCACAGCCCACCAAAGTAGCCTAGGACTTGTATGCTAAACCTAAGAGAGGTGACTGACTGCTTAAATAAAAGAATTAAATTAAACAGGACTCAATGTATCCTAACATAATAGCCAAAATGTCCAGGCTTCAATCAAATATTATATGTCACACCAAGAACCAGGAAATTCACCACCTCAGTGAAGAAAGATAATTTGTACCAACACTGGAAAAAAACAGGTGTTAGAACTGAAAGACAAAAATTTTAAAGTTCTCATCATAAAAATGCTTCAACAAGCATATACAATTCTCTTGAAACAAATAAAAAACAGAAAACCTCAGGAAATATATATATATAAACTATAAAAAGAATCAAATAAATATTATAAAACTGGAAAACACAATCGTAGGTAAAAAAAAAAACAAAAAAAAAACCTCACTGGATGGGCTCAATCGTAGAGATGGCAGAGGATACAATCAGTGACCTTGAGAACCAACAGAGAGAAGATATACCAAAAAAAAAAAAAAAATTAACAGACCCTTAGGGACCTATGGGGAAATAACAAATGATTCAACATTCATATCATGAAGTCCCAAAAGGAGAGGGGAAAGAGTACAGCAGAAAGGGTATTTGAAGAATTAATGGCTGAAAACATCTTATTTGGTGAAATCTGCAGACTGAAGAAATTGCGTGAACCCAAAGAGAGCAAGCTCAAAGAAATCAAAATTCTAAAAACAAAACAAAACAAAATCCTGAAAGTAGTCAGGAAATCAACACGTCACATATAGGGGAAATGACGGCAGATTTCCTATCTGAAACAATGGAGGCCACCAGGAAGTGGCACATTTTATAAGTGCCAAAAGAAAAATCACCATGAATTCTTTAATGAAACTATCCTTCAGGAATGGAGGATAAATAAAGACATTCTCAAAACAAGGAAAACTAAAAGAATATGTTGCTAGCCGACCTACTCTTAAAGAATAACTAAAAGACGTTCTTCAAACAGGAAGAAACTTGTAAGAGGAAGAATCTTAAGGCATTAAGAAGGAAGAAAGGACAACATAAAGAGCTGGGATATGGGTGCAAACAATAGATTCTTCTCCTCTTGAGTTTTATAAATCATATTTTATGACTGAAACAAAAATTGTAACACCACCTGATTCAAGGAAGTTAAATGGAAGTAAAGTTTCTACACTTCATTCTAAGTGGTAAAATGTTGATACCAACAGACTGTGATAAATCACATAAATATACTGTAACACCCAGAGCAAACACTAAGAAAACTACACAAAGGGATACATACAAACACACTATTCAAAAAAAAAAAAATCAAGATGGAATCCTAAAAAAAATCCAAAAAATAGGGAAACAAGAGAGGAAACAAATAGGAACATGGCAAACTTAAGCTCTAACATGTCAATAACTATCTTAAATGTACATGGTGTAAAAATTCAAATTAAAAAGAAAAGACTGGAAGAGTGGGTAACAACAACAACAAAAAAACACAGCCCAACCAGATGCTGCTTACAATACGTTAATTTCAAATTCAGATAAACGAGAACACACATATTGCTGATTGGGAATATAAAGTGGTAAAACTGAAGAAAATTCAGGTGTTCTTCGATAAGCAAATGGTTAAACAAAGTATGGTATATTCATGCCAGAAAATACTACTCAGCAATAAAAAGAAACAAACTCTTGACACACAAAATAACTTAGATGGATCTCTAAGGAATTACACTAAGTGGAAAAAAGCCAAATGCTTAATTACCATATGATTTCACTAATAAACATTCTTGAAATGACAAAATTACAGAAATGTAGAACAGATTAGTGGTTGCCAAGGGTTAGGAACAGGAGTGAAAGGGCAAGAGGAAGGTGGTTGTGGCTATAAAAAGGCAAAACAAGGGATCCCTGTGTGTACGAAATTATTCTGTATCTTAACTGAGTGGCAGACACATGAGCCTATACGTGTGATAAAATTGCATAGAACTAAATACACATACAAATGCATGCACACACACATACAAATGAGTACAAGCAAAACTGAGTGGATTGTTTTGAAGTCAATACTCTGGTTGTGGTATTATTCTACGGTTTTGCATAAAGCTAACATCAGGGGAATCTGTATAAAGTGTTCTTTCTTTCAACTGCTTGTGATTTCACCAAAGCAGACAAACCTGTTGCCGTCAAGTCGATTCTGACTCATAGCGACCCTACAGGTCAGAGTAGAACTGCTCCATAGGGTTTCCAAGGACTGCCTGGTGGATTCGAACTACCGACCTTTTTGGTTAGCAACCAAGCTCTTAACCAGTGCACCACCAGGGCTCACACGTATGGCAAAATAAAAAGTTTCACTAAAAAAATGAAATGACAAAAAAAAAAAAAAACTGTACAAAAAGAAACAAAACACATGGTAGAGAATTATCACAAGAACAATGCTGTACTGTTTGAAAACCTTCACTAGTTATTTTTTATTTTACGTTTTTCTTTTGTACTTTAATTTTCTATGGTGAACAACGTAGCGGGCATCTGTTGTTATTGTCTGACCAGTATCCATTCCCTCTTCCTCTGAAAACAACACCCAGTTTTGCTGTGGAGAACTTTGCCCTAACCCACCGGAAACAGTCTTGGTAGGAATGCCCATCAAGATGTCTCACCATACCTAGGTACTGGGCCAACTAATTCCTTGAATTTTAGCCTGAAGCAGAGTAGCACAAAGACTAATTCATTCCAGCTGGAGTACCCCGATGAGACCAGCAGTTAGTTCTGGCTACCTAAATCTCTGAGCTGCACTGTTTCTTAATTTCAGAGCCTGTTCTTTCCTTTGGGCCTATGAGCTATCAAATAGTCTTCAAATAAATCCCATTTTCCTTCAGTTGTTCAAATACGTTGTTGTGTGCCTGTGAGTCTATTCCAACTCGTAGCGACCCTATAGGACAGAGTAGAACTACCCCACAGGATTTCCTAGGCTGTAATCTTTATGGGAGAAGATCACCAGGTATTTTCTTCCGTGGAGCTGCTGGTGGGTTTGATGTGCCTACCTTTCAGTTAGCAACCAAGTGCTTAAGCACTGAAGCACCAGGGCTCATTTGTTCAAATATAGTTCCTATTATTGCACCTAAAGTACCCAATCAAATAAAAGCACCCTTAAAACAAAATTATCACCCAAAAGCTTATTTAACTATCTTTTCATTTTTTTAATTTAAATTATCTGTAAGACCTGAATCAAGCTTTCCTCCCTGAACTTGTTCAAAAATGAATGGTTACAATAGCACATATAAGAATAAAACATGTAGGAATAAATTAACCAAGGAGGTGAAAGACTTCACGAAAAACTACAAAACATCGATGAAAAAAATTAAACAAGACCTAAATAATGGAAAGATATTCCCTGCTCCCGGACTGGAAGACAACAATGTTAAGTTGTCAACATTACCCAAATTTCCAGATTCAACACAATCCTGGTCAAAATTAAAACAGCCTTTTTGCAAAAATGGAAAAGCCAACTCCCAAATTCATATGGAATTCGAAGAGCCAGAACAATTTTGAAAAAGTACAAAAGTAGGGGACTCACACTTCCCCAGTATCAAAGCTCACTACATGAAGCTACAGTAATCAAAAAAGTGTGGTATTTGGCATAAGGTAGACATATAGGTCAATGGAATAAAAATGAGATTCCGAAAATAAATTCATATATCAATGTTGATGGTAGTTGCCATTGAGTTGATTCTGACTCAAAGCAACCCCATGTGTAAGAGAACGAAACACTGCCTGGTCCTGCTCCATCCTCACAACTGTTGGTAGGTTTGAGCCCATTGTTGCTGCCACCAACCGTCAATTCATCTCCTTGAGGGTCTTTCTCTCTTTCACTCACTCTCTACCCAGGCATGATGTCCTTCTTCAGGGGCTGGTCCGTCCTGATAACATGTCCAAAGTATGTAAGATGAAGTCTCACTATCCTCACTTAAAGGAGCACTCTGGTTGTACTTCTTCCAAGACCGACCTGTTTGTTCTTCTGGCAATCCACGCTATATTCAATATTCTTCACCAACACCATAACTGAAAGGCATCAATTCTTCTTTGGCCTTCCTTATTCATTGTCCAGCTTTCACATGCATATGACCAAAAAACCCAAACCCAGTGCCGCTGAGTCAATTCCGACTCATAGCGCAGGACAGAGTAGAACTGTCCCATAGAGTTTCCAAGGAGCCCCTGGGGGATTTGAACTGCCGACCCTTTGGTTAGCAACCATAGCACTTAACCACTACGCCAGCAGGGTTTCTGCATGCAGATGAGGTGACTGAAAATACCATGGTTTGCGTCAAGTGCACATTAGTCCTCAAAGTGAAATCTTTGCTTTTTAACACTTTACAGAGGTCCTTTACAGCAGATTTGCCCAGTGTAATATGTCATTTAATTTCTTGACTGATGCTTCCATGTGTGTTGACTGTGGATCCAAGTAAAATGAAATCCTTGACAACTTCAATATTTTCTCCTTTCATCATGATGTTGCTTATTGGTCTAGTTGTGAGGATTCTTGTTTTCTTTATGTTGAGATGTAATCCATACTGAAGGCTATGGTCTTTGTCTTCACCAGTAAGTGCTTCAAGTCCTCTTCACTTTCAGCAAGCAAGGTTGTGTAATCTGCATAATGCAGGTTGTTAATGAGTCTTCCTCCAATCCTGATGCCACATTCTTCTTTATACAGTCTAGCTTCTAGGATTATTTGTACAGCATACAGACTAAGTATGGTGAAAGGATACAACCCTGATGCACACCTTTCTTGATTTTAAACCATGCAGTATCCCCTTGTTCTCTTCAAATAACTGCCTCTTGGTCTACACATCAATAGACAATTGGTTTTCAATAAGGGTGCCATGTCCATTCAATGGGAGAAGAATAATAGTCTCTTCAACAAGTGGTGCTGGGACAATTGGATTTCAACATGCAAAAGAATGAGGTTGGACACCTTCCTCACACCATATTAAAAAAAATCTCAAAATGGACCAATAACTTAAACATAAGTGCTAAAACCATAAAACTCTTAGAAGAAAACATAGGGGTAAAGCTTCAAAAACTGTTTCTGACAATGAATTTTTACATACAACACCAAAAGCATGAGCAACAAGAACAAAAAAAGATAACTTGAATTTCAAAAAAAGATAACTTGAATTTCATAAAATTAAAAACCTTTGTGCATCAAAGGACATTATCAAGATCTTGAAAAGATAACCTACATAATGGAAGATAATATTTGCAAAGCATATATGCAATTAGGGTTTAATATCTAGAATATATAAAGAGCTCCTGTAACTCAACAGAAAGACAACTCAATTAAAAAATGGGCAAAAGATTTGAATAGACATTACTCCAAAGAAGATATACATAATGGCCAGCAGGCACACCCACTAGGATGACTATTATTAAAAACTATGAAAATAACAGGTGTTGGCGAAAATGGAGCCCTGTGCATTGCTGGTGGGAATGTAAAATGGTGTAGTGTAGCAGTTCCTCAAAAAGTTAAACATAGAATTGTCATAATTCCACTCCTAGGTATATTCCCAAGAGAATATATTCCCAATGTTCCTAGAAGCTTTAATCACAATAGCCAAAAGATGAAAACATCAAAAGTTTCCATCAACAGATGAATGGATAAACAAAATGTGGTATATATCAGGGCTTCAAACCTGTCTGTTTGGGTTTGAACCCTTGCTGAGAATTTGCATTTCTAACAAGTTCCAAGAGCCCCAGCGGTGCAGTGGTTGAGTGTTGGGCTGGTAACCAAAAGGTCAGAAGTTTGAATCCGCCACATGCTTGTTGGAAACCTATGTGGCAGTTTTACTCTGTCCCATAGTATTGCTAGGAGTCGAAATCAACTCGATGGCAATGGGTGAACAAGTTCCCAGGAAGTCATACTTAAGAATCACCTGAGGGTCTTGTTAAAATATAGATTCTGATTCAGTATATCTGTGGTAGAAATGGAAATTATCAGCAGGGAACTTGTTAGAAATGCAAATTCTCAGCAGAGGCTCCAAGTGGAACAAACCCATTCGAAGCACTGGTATATATACACAATAAAATGTTATTCCTCCATAAAAATGAATGAAATTCTGATACATGCTACCTACAACCTGGATGAACCTTGAAAACATACTAAGTGAAATAAGCTAGACAAATATGATTCCACCTATATGAGATACCAAGAATGGTCAAATTCAGACAGACAGAAAATCAGAGGTTACCAGGAGCTGGGGAATGGGGAGCAAAAACTACAGAGTTATTGCTTAATGGGTACACAGTTTCTGTTTGGGATGATGAAAAAGTTTTGGGAATACAGAGTGATGAAAGTTACACAACATAGTGAATGTAATTACTGCCACTGTTGTGTACGGGTAGTTCCCTGGTTATGAACATCCAATTTACGGACAGCCCGTACTTGCCATTTAATGCTATGTAAATTTGCCCTCACTTTGATACAACTGAACCAACCCCTACTCCCAACAATTTCTTCATCACCATCACCTTCACTTGGTACATGTGCAGCTTTTAAATCATGGAAAAGCTCTGTGCCTTTTCTTGCACGGAAGTAAGGCTAAATAAGAACTGTATGCACCTGGCTAGCAACTTAAAATTTGACTTAAAGGCACAGTTAGGAACAGATCTCGTTTGTAAACTGGGGAGTGCCTGTACAGTTAAAAATGGTTAAAATAGCAAATTTTATGTTACATATATTTTACCACAATAAAATTTTAAAAAGCAGAGCAGAAATCAAAACAAAAGAATGGGATCCTGTAAATGAACTGAAAGTAATGCAAATTTAACTACAGTTAAAAAGACGTATGAAGCTCTAACTATAAGCCAAGGATACCATATGTGATATGAAAATACATGGATATGGTTACTGCTCTGAATTCTCACAGACAAGTCAGACAACTAGAATAAATAGCTATTATATAATATGGGAATTGCTATAAAAAGAGGTATGTTTAAAATGCTTATGCCAACTCAGATGACAAGCAAATTCAATAAAGAATCCAGACTGCATTTTCACCTGTTGTCACCTGGTTTTAAGTATCATTCCCTTAGAGAATTTACCAATATTCCCCCTAAATAGGTCAGATAATAAACACATATTTTCAATTTTACAGCCACAAGGCAAATGTTAACTTACACATTTCCAATCTCTGAAATATTTTCATTATTAATCTGCAGAATACTAGGCATCCCAATGCTAGTAAGTCAAATAGTGATTTTTATAAACCTAAATATAGACTGGTTTCTAAAATTACAACCAATGATTTTTACAAACTGCAAGTACAAATAAAGCATATTTAATAATCTTTACATACTAATATCACTATTACTTAGTTTCTAGATTATCTGGTTTATAAAGTAAAAATCATACATGTAAAGGTTAAGTTCATTTAAGCTCATACAATTGTGCTTTATAATTGCATAATACTGCTTAAGAATAAAGTAATACTTCTTACCTTCTGGAGTTGGAATGCAACCCAAGAAAATGAAAGAAGAAAAAAAAAAGCTTTTAATATTTCTTTACAAAGCAACAATAAAGCCAAAACATAAACTCTCCCTTTCCCGCCCAGCAATATTCACCATTCCTCAAATTAGCACCCCCATCATTTGTTTTCAGAAAACATTACTTCTTTAAAATTTACCAGTCCTAAGTATAACTGCATCTAAAACTGCACAATTAAGTTCCACTAAATAGTCTAAACCACTTTCGAAAACAGTTGCAATACCTTAATTACGTGGTGAAGTAAAACTATTTGAGTTTACAGTTAAATGTGGAGTATTCCCATGCACTTCCATTTCAAGGAGCCATCATAAAGCCATCAGCTATGAACCCTAGGGTTTATTAGCTTCCCTTTGATCCATAATGAAATCCATAATGAAACTGTGAATTTGAATTAATTTTTTAAGTATGATCTTTTCTGTAAATATCTAAACACTGTGTTTATTTTTTCATTTTAATCCTTTCTGACATTCCTACCCAGGTTTGAGGGCTTAAGGTAGACGGCAATTAGTAGATAAAGATGATACAGGCCTAGCTGCTAAGGTATCAGTCAGCTTTAAATTAATATAATATCAATTGACTAATAATGTTCTTCGTTCTTAATCACCTCAAGGAAATTCAGCTTAGCAAACAGCCAAAGAAAACACCCTGCAGGGATAACAATTTCTGCTGAGAAGTGGTAGACAATGTTGATTTTATTTTCCTGCTATATACTTCTGAATGAGGAGAGGTGAAAAAACATGTGCTCTAAGTAGTTTTTGGTAAGAAATGAGATAAAACATTATAACCTTAAATATAACCTTAAATGCCATGTGAGAGAGATTATTTTGTGATGAACTATATTAGTACTAATCAGATGTGACTGGGACTCCCAAAAAGGTAAAACTTCAATCTTGGCAAATGTTTACTGAGTATGATCTTTGCTAGAGGGTTCTCAATGTCCTTTACAATTCTAACTCTAAAGGAGCTTAATATGTTGCTTGGGATACAAAACTGGTATGTAAGAAAAACTCCTCGCTAGGTAACAATTTTGAGCTCTGCAAAACAACACATAAAAGGTTTAAATGTACAGTTAGGATAAGTCTATAAAAAAGGTACTGCCCTTTCAGAAGTCGTTATTATAATGACTGAGGTTTTTATTTCAATATCTTCCAGAAAGCAATTTATGATTAAAAAACCCAAAACCCATTGCTGCCAATTCCAACTCGTAGTGACCTTATAGGACACAGTAGAAGTGTCCCATAGGGTTTCCAAGGCTGTAATCTTTACGGACACAGACTGCCACATCATTCTCCCCCGGAGTGGCTGTTGGGTTCGAACTGTCGACCTTTCAGTTAGCAGCCAAACACGTAACCACTGCACCACCACGACTCCCTAATTTATAATTAGACAGCAATTAACCTAATGTTGTTGTTATATGTTAGCATAAAGTATGAGTTTGAATTGAAAAATAATAGAGCAAGTATAGTAATCAGAAAGGTAAGGATACAGATACAGAGGCAGTAAAATATACTGAAAAGAACAAAAACCAGTAAGACTGGGTTTCTAGTTTCACTGTGCTAGTTGTATGACCTTGGCCAAATCTCAATCTCCATGGGCCTTCATCTCCTCAACAATAAAATGAGATTTAACTATAGTATCTCAACTATCTTTTCCAGCTATAATGTTCTGATTGAAGTAATGCAATTGATAAGGAAAAGGGGTATGGGGAGAGAGAATGAGGAATGCAATAGAGATTACACATTTTGAGGTAATATTAGTCAGGGGTGTATGTAATATAACTAGATAAACTTCATTTGCAAGGGATATATGTCCAAGTCATCTGTTTGTCCCTAAACTAGCCAATACTACTGTATAACTAGCACTTTCCAGGTGTTTTCCATAAAGACCCAATGCTTTCACGCATTCCCTGGCTTCTTGCAGAGGCGGCAGATAAATAACCTATATTCAGAGGTTAGGCAGTTGGCTAGGCTCATTCGTTAGCTACATAATTTATTCCTCCACACCAAATCTATGGTATAAAAGTTTCAAATTCATTAAAAAACAAAAAACCAACAAATTCATGCCTCACCAATATCACACACCTTTGAGATCACTTGAGAATAGTTTAAACCAGAAAACGTTGAATCTGTGGATGCTAAATTCATGAACACCAAGAATCTTCCTAATTTTTTTTTTCCTTTTCTACTCATGAATGGAAAGACAAGAAAAACTAGTGAGAGAAGAAGGTCTCAGGAAATGCTTTACTCACTTGTTTATCACTTCCTTACTAAAATCTATTAGCTGATATAAGAAGAGTCCAGATAACACAGTTAATATACAGTTAATCAGATGAACAAACTAGGTTAAGAAAACTCCAGTGGTGGAAAGTGTCCTAAAGGTAACGGCTACATTAGAAGGAAGGCTTGAAGTCCTTCCACACTTAATAATGCTGTAAAAGCACATTTGAATGGCAGCCACAGCTGACTTGAGGGGGAAATTTGTTGTACATCCAGCCTAAGAATAGAAGAAGTACTGAGTAACAGTAAAAGGTTAGCGAGAATGGTCTCAAAAGTTTATCAAAGAACTTGTTTTATGTGCTATTCTGTGTATGTGTTTTGTCAATAGTGTGTACATTTAAGTGCCTGTTTAGTTGTTCTATTTCTTATAAGCCAGATTACCTCAAATGCACATAAACAAAATGGTCTTGAGTTCTCATCTACTAGATACATATTGGAATGTTGAAGTGGTAAAATATCTGAGATACTCTTCAAAACAGGCTGGAGTGGGAGAACTACTTATAATTTAAGTTGGGTGATATATACTTTTGTTTTTGTTTGGAATTTTTCAAAATCAAAATGAATATTTAAAAACATCTCTTCATTACCTAACTTGTAAATCAAAATTTGTAACTGAAAGTATATTATCAAAAAAGGAAATAGATATATTTCTAGATTCTAACACATCAGGAAGTATTTACTCATCAACATCCAAAACAAGTATTAGGTATTAACCTTTGAAAATAAATACTTAACTTTCAGTCCCAGACTGTTGCTCCCTTTTAACTGCTGCCTTGACATTTATAACAAAACCACTTCTCTACACTTGTCCCTCATGAGGTTCACATTTTATTTTCTTTGTCCATAACATACTCTCCGTGAACCCTTAATTAATCACCCCCCTCACTTTACCAGTTTATCCCTCAGTTCTTCTACAGTAAATGGCAGCTGCTCCACCAGGAGCCTAGAAATCTTTTTTGTTTTTCTCCTTATTTTCTTTCACCTCCCACATCCAATCCATTAGCAAGTCTTGTCCGGTCTACCTGAAACTTATACCTCAAATCCATCTAATCTCTCCAGCTCCAATTACCTTCACCCTAATACAAACCACCATAGTATCTCACGTAATCTATTACAATAGCCTCCTTATTACTCTCGTGATACCTTCAACTCCTGACTGCTCTAGTCCATTCTTCATAAAGGAACCCATAATGTTTTCTGGCTGCCAACCAAAAAGTTGGCAGTCCAAATCCACCAGCCACTCCTTGGAAACCCTATGTGGCAGTTTTACTGTGTCCTGTAAGGTCACTATGAGTTGGAACGGACTCGACAACAACGGGTTTAGTTTTGGGTTTAATGTTTTATCTAAAATGTAAGTTTAGCTACACATCATTTTGTTATTGTCAAATGCAAAAATCTGAGGTAGGCGTATTATTTCCCTCCGAGGACAGACTACCCATTTGGACAGGGCAAGACATGAACATTTAACCATGGCAATGAATTCACAATGGTTTCTTGTGTTCTATGTGCATCCACTTATATCTCAATTTTTAAAAGCAACTACCTAAGACACTGAAAATTAACAAAAGCTGGTACACTGGAGAGTGGAGTCAAAACTTGATTCATATGAACATGTAGTTAAGAATTTACCCCTACCATTGGGATGGAAAAAACACTAACAGACAACAGATAAGTGGTAACTTTGGTGAAGGGTAAGACAGTACGTGATACTGGGAAAGCCAGTACAACTTGTACAAGGCAAGGTCATGGTTGCTCCACAGACATATCCAAACTCCCTGAAGGACCAAATACTGGGGTGAAGGCTGTAGGGACCATGGTCTTGGGGAATATAAAGCTCAAGTGGGATAACAGAGTTTATAAAGAAAATGTTCTACATTCTACTCTGATGAGTAGCGTCTGAGGTCTTAAAAGCTTGTGAGCAGGCATCTAAGATACTCCACTGGTCTCACCCCACTGGGAGCAAAGGAGAATGAAGAAAACTAAAAATGCAAGGGAAAGATTAGTACAAAGGACTAATGGACCAAACTACCACAGCCTCCACCAGACTGAGTCCAGTATAACTAGATGATGCCCAGTTACCACCACTGAGTACTCCACAATAAAGGGTCCTGGACAGAGCTGGAGAAAAACGTAGAACAAAATTCTAACTCACAAAAAAAGACCATACTTACTGGCCTGACAAAGACTAGTGAAACACTGAGAGTATGGCCCCTGGACACCTTTTCGGCTCAGTAATGAAGTCACTCCTGAGGTTTACCCTTCAACCAAAAATTAGACAGTCCTGTAAAACAAAATGAGACTAAAAGGGCACACCAGCCCAAGGACTAAAAGGCAGGAGGGAACATGAAAGCTGGTAATAGGGAACCCAAGGTCAAGAAGGAAGAGTGCTGACATGTCATGAGGTCTATACCCAATGTCACAATATGTGTACTGTTTAATGAGATGCTAGTTTGTTCTGTAAACCTTCATCTAAAGTAAAATAATAAATTTTTTTTTAAGTTAAAAAAAAAAAAACAAACAAGAACTTAACCCTACCAAAGAGATCTCTGGCCTTTGCCCTCAGCTTCTGGAAGATAATCTCATGATTTTGTTTACCTGGAGGCCTTGAAGCTCTAAATGTGATTTAGAATGGGAGCTTTGAGCCACGCCAACAATGTGGTTGAGGGTGAGGGCTTTCAGTCACGCAATGGCTGGAGACTGAGACGATGTCTACATGATGGAGCCTCAATAAAAACTCTGAACAACAAGGCTCGGGTGAGCTTCCCTAGTTGACAATACTCCATGCATATTGTCACACACTGATTCCAGGAAAGTAACACTGCCCTGACTCCACAGAGATAAAACAACTATAAACTCTGCATTTGGTACTCTTCCTGGACTCTGCCCCACGCATCTCTTGAGTAATTTTAATCTGCATCCTTTCATGTAATACACTGTAACCATGAGTATAACAACTTTCATTCAGTTACACTAGTCCTTCCTGGCAAGTTATTAAACCTTGAGAGAGTGGTCCTGGAGATTCCCAAACAACACAGTTTGTGTCAAAAGTGACGGTGGTCATGTGGACTGCTTCCTCTACCTTCACAGTTGACTAAACTCTCATAGGAAATAAATTTCCTGAGTTTCTGTCTTGCTACAGTGACACGGGCAGCCCTATTTGAGGGGAGCTGCTGCAGGGGAAAGGCAAACTCTGAAAGAAGCCCTGTCTTTCTGGCTGGAGACAGGAAAATAAGGTCCTGACGGACAGAGAGTGTGAGGGGATTCCCAAAAGAGAGAGTACTGGAGAAGGGAATTCTCTAATTGTAGGTATGGTTCTGCACAAGTCCTGGTCTCATCCCTGAGCTGCACGTACTTGGGACACGCCCAATCAACACAACAAAGGCTTTGAGACCTGAATCACCACTCAAGTCTCAGACAAACTCTTGAATGGTGCGTGCATGGCACAGACCCAAAATGGCAGAGCAAAGTCTTTGAAAATTGAATCAATATTGAGCCAACACCCATAGAAGGTAAGAGAGACCATGTAGTCTGAGACCAAGAAATAAAAACTTCAACAAAAACACAGAGCCTAAACAACATAATATTCAAAATGTCCAGAATACAATTTTAAGTTTCCTGATATACTTTGACAAACTCTCAAAAGACAACCAACTGATGTTAACCCTAAGAATCACACAGATGTTGGAATTACCATATAAACACTTTAAAGCATCCATTATAACTATAGGTACACCTATAAAATAAACACACATGAAATTAATAGAAACAGCGATTTTAGGTAGAAAAACAGAATCTATAAGAAAAGAACCAAATGGGAATTTTAGAATTAAAAGATACAACATCAGTAATAGAAATGTCATTAAATAGGCTCAATAGCTCAATGGAGATGAAACAGAAGTGAGCTGGAAAATGTGAGGACAGAACAGAAATTACCCAATCTGAATCAGAGAGAGAAGAAGGGAATAAATGAGGAGAGACTCAGAGACCTGCAGTAAAATACAAAAAGATATTCATGTCACTGGAGTTCCAGAAGATAAAGAGCAGGGTGAAGAAAAAAATTTTTGAAACTTGCCAAATTTGGTGAAAAACATAACATTACAGATTCAAGAAGCTCAGTGTATCCCAAACAGATTAACCACAAAAAACTCACACACAGAAACATTAAAATCAAATTACAGAAAACTAAAGGTAAAGAAATCATCTTTAAATCAACCAGGAAAAGTAATGTGTTATGTATAGCAGGAAAATAATTCGAATACTCATGGACTTCTCATCACAAACCACAGAGGTCAGAAGACAGTGAAACACCTTTAAAGTACTGAAAGAACTGTCAATGGAGAATTCTATATCCAGTAAATAACATCATTCAAAATAAAGGCAAAAAAAAAAAAAAAAAAGACATTTTTTGGCGAAGGAACAGTAAAGAATTCATAACTAGCATGCCTGCTCTAAATGCTAAAAGGCAATTCTTCAGGCTGAAGGGAAATGACACTAGAGGAAAATGTAGAACTTAAGGAATGAAGACAAGAGCAGAAGAAAAGGTTAACATTTGCATGAACTTAGTCAATGAACTATCTAGGACTGTGGAATGCAAAATTAATAACTGTCTAGTGGGGTTTTCCATATATGCAGATGTAATACATACAACAACTATACTGTAAAGGACATGGGTAAAGGGACCTATATATTTTTATCAGACTTCTATGTTTTGAAGTGGTAAAATATTAACTCCAAGAAAGCTGTCAAAGGTTCAGTGTGTTTATTATAATCTCAAGAGCTACCACTAAAAAAACAATATAAAGAGATATAGCAAAAAAGCCAATAAAAGTGGAATACTACAAAATAATTCAAAAGAAGGCAGCAGAGAGGGGACAGAGAAACAAACAAAAATGAAGGAAAAATAAAAATAAATGGTAGACTAAATCTAAGCATGTCAATAATTATCATATTGGATTAAAAAAATTACTCCACTATATGTTGTCTACAAAACCTCACTTTAAATATTAAAAAACAAAGATAAATTTAAAAATGGAAATATATATATACCACAAAAACACTAATCAAAAGAAAGCAAGAGCAGCTGTATTAATATCAGAAAAAAAAAATTTTCAGGACAAAAAATATTACCAGAGATAAAGAAGGCCATTACATAACGATCCATAATCGCTAAGAAAACCTAACGCCTTTAGTGGATGTGCACACCAATGACAAACATTCGAAATACATGAGGCAAAAACTGAAAGAAGTAAAAGGAGAAAAAGACAAATACAGAACTATATCTCGAGACTGCAACATCCTCTTTCAATAATCAACAGAAGTAAACAGAAAATCAATAAATATATAGAAGACCTGAACAACACCGCTATCAACCAACTTGACCTAACTGACATTTAGAGAAGACTCTATCCAGCAACAGCAAAATACACACACACATTCTTTTCAAGCAGATATGAAACATTCACATGTACCAGGACTGCCGTGGGCCATAAAGCAAATGATAAAAACATAATGACAAAAATAAAGAAAAGTAATGTAACAAAATTCTGATTTCATTTAAAAATATCAATAAAATTGATAAGTCTAGCAAGACGAAAGAATAGAAGACACAAATCACCAATATCAGGAAAAAAGCAAGGTGTCACTAAAGATTTTGCAGGCATTAAAACGATAATAAGGAGATACTATGAATAGCTTTGGAAGCCCTGGTGGTGTAATGGTTAAGTGCTATAGCTGCTAACCAAAAGGTTGGCAGTTTGAATCCAGCAGGTGCTCCCTGGAAACCCTACAGGGCAGTTCTACTCTGTCCTATAGGGTTGCTATGACTCAGAATTGACTTGAAGGCAATGGGTTTGGTTTGATTTTTTTGGTTATGAATAACTTTACACTCATTAATTCAACAATTTAGAATGGACAAATTCCTTGAAATCCACAAACTACCAAAACTCAACCAAGATGAAACAGATAATCTGAATGTTGTATAACCACTAAATAAATTGAACTTGTCATTAAAAAGTACCCGGCGGGAGCGGGGGGAGGAAGGGGAGAAGCTCCAGAAAAAGAAACCTCCAGGACCAGGTGGTTTCACTTGAGAATTCCATCAAACATCTGAAGCACACCAATTTTACACAATCTCTTCCAGAGAACAGAAGAGTGAACACTTTCCAATTCATTTTATTACAAAATCCTGATGGCGTAGTGGTTAAGAGCTACTGCTGCTAACCAAAAGTTTGGCAGTTTGAATCCCCCAGGAGCTCCTTGGAAACTCTATGGGGCAGTTCTATTCTGTCCTATAGGGTAGCTATGAGTCAGAATCAATTTGATGGCAATGGGTATTACAAAATCGAGACAACAGCAGTACAATAAAAGAAAACTACACACCATTACACAAAAATCCTCAAGAAAGTATGAGCAAATCAAATCCAAACCTAAAAAACAAACTCATATACATTGAGTAGATTCCAACATGTATTACAGAGTAGAACTGCTCTATAGGGTTTTCTCAGCTACAATCTTTATAAAAGCACATCGCCAGGTCTTTTTTCCATGGCGCCACTGGGTGAATTCAAACAGCCAACCTTTAGGTTAGTAGTCAAGAGCAAACTTTTCGTACCCCCTAAAACCCGTTGCCATCGAACTGATTCTGATTCATAGAGACCCTATGGGACAGGGCAGAACTGGCCATCAGGGTTTCCGAAGGAGCAGCTGGTGGATTCAAACTGCTGACCTTTTGTTTAGCAGCCAAGCTCTTAACTACTTCACCACCTGCACAACCTAGGGATCTTAAATCAAATAAAGCATTATATAAAGATAATTATACACCACAAACAAGTGGGATTTACCACAGGCATGCAAGACTAAGCATTCAAAAATCAATTGATGTAATACATCTTACCAACAACGTAAAGAAGAAAAATCGTATATCAACTGACAAAGGGAAGCATTAGACAAAATCCAACCCCCACTCATGATAAAAATTACCATTTATGATAAAAGCTAACTTGGAATGGAGGGTGTTATGGGTTGAACTATTACTGCTGTTAGTTGCCATCAAGTCTCTTCCAACTCACAGTGACCCTACATACAACAGAACAAAACACTGCCCAGTCTGGACAATGGTTGCTATGTTTTGGCCCACTGTTGCAGCCACTGTGTCAATGTATCTCCTTGAAGGTCTTCTTTTTTTCTGCTGACCCTCTACTTTACCAAGTGTGATATCCTTCCCAGGAACTGATCTCTCCTGATAACATGTCCAAAGTAAATGAAACAAAGTCTCACCATCCTTGCTTCCAAAGAGCACTCTGGCTGTACTTCTTCCAAGACAGACTTGCTGGTTCTTCTGGCAGTCGTGATATATTCAATATTCTTCGCCAACACCATAATTCAAAGGCATCAATTCTTCTTTGGTTGTCCTTATTCACTGTCCAGCTTTCTCATGCATATGAGGCAACTGAAAATATCACGGCTTGAGTCAGGCATACCTTAGTCCTCAAAGGGACATCTTTGCTTTTTAACGTTTAAAGAGGTCCTTTGAAGCAGATTTGCCCAATGCAATACGTCCTTTGATGTCTTTACAGCTGCTTCCATGGTCACCGATTGTGGATCCAAGTGAAATGAAATCCTTGACAACTTCGATCTTTTCTCCATTTATCATGATGTTGCTTACTGGTCCAATTATGAGCATTTTTGTTTTAAGTTGAGGTGTAATCCATACTGAAGCTTGTAGTGTTTGATCTTCATCAGTAAGTGCTTCAAGCACTCTTCATTTTCAGCAAGCAAGGTTGTGTCATCTGCACATTGCAGGCTGTCAGTGAGTCTTCCTCCAATCCTGATGCTGCATTCTTCTTCAGTTAATCCAGCTTCAAGGATTATCTGCTCAGCATACAGACTGAGTAAGTATGGTAAAAGGATACAACCCTGACACATACCCTTCCTGGTTTTAAACCAGGCAGCATCCCCTGGCTCTATTCAAATGACTGCCTCTTGGTATATGTATAGGTTCCGCATGAGCACACTCAAGTGTTTTGGAAGTCCCTTTTTTTTTTTGCAACGTTATCTCTAATTTGTTATGATCCACACAGTCGAATGTCTTTGCATTTTTTCTTCAGTTCTTTCAGCTTGAGAAATGCTGAGCGTGCTCTTTCCTTTTGGTTTTCTAATTCCAGGTCTTTGTACATTTCATTACAATACTTTACTTTGTGTTCTCAAGCTGCCCTTTGAAATATTCTTTTCAGCCCTTTTACTTCTTCAGTTCTTCCATTCGCTTTAGCTACTTTAAGTGCAAGACCAAGTTTCAGAGTTTCTTCTGACGTTCATTTTGGTCTTTTCTTTCTTTCCTGCCTTTTTAATAACCTTTTGCTTTCTTTGTGTATGTTCTTGATTTCATCCATTAACTCATCTGGTCTTTGGTCCTTAGTGTTCAATGCATCAAATCTATCCTTCAGACAATCTCTAAATTCATGTGGGATATACCAAGGTTGTACTTTGGCTCTCGTGGACGTGTTTTAATTTTCTTCAGCTTCAACTTGAACTTGCATATGAGCAATTGATGGTCTGCTCTGCAGCTGGCCCCTGGCCTTATTCTGACTGATGATATTGAGCTTCTCCATCACCTCTTTCCACAGATGTAGGTGACTTCATTACTGTGTGTTCCATCTGGTGAGGACCATGTGTATAGTTGCCAATTATTTTGTCGGAAAAAGGTATTTCCAATGAATAAGTCATTGGTCTTGCAAAATTCTATCATGCAATACCTGGTGTCATTTCTATCATCAACGCCATATTTTCGAACAACAAATTCTTCTTCTTTGTTTCCAACTTTCACATTCCAATCACTAGTAATTATCAATGCATCTTGATCACATGTCTGATCAATTTCAGACTGCCGAAGTTGGTAAAACTCCTTAATTTCTTCATCTTTGACATTAGTGGTTAGTGTGTAAATTTGAATAATAGTCATATTAACTGGTCTTCCTTGTAGGCATATGGATATTAACCTATTACTGACAGCATTGTGCTTCAGGATAGAACTTGAAAAGTTCTTTTTAACAATGAATACACCATTCCTCTTCAATTTATCATTCCCAGTATAGTAGACCATATGACTATCTGATTCAAAATGGCCAAAAGCAGTCCATGTTAGCTCACTAATGCCTAGGGTTGCTTTGAGTCGGAATCGACTTGACAGCACCGGGTTTGATTTTGGTTTTTTAATACCTAGGATATTGATCTTCAAGCATTCCATTTTATGTTCCCCAAAAAGATATGTTCAAGTCCTAACCCCTGGTACCTTCGAATGTGGCCTTATTTGAAAACAGGGTCTTTGCAGATGTGATCAAGTTAAGATGAGGTCATACTGGATTAGGGTGGGCCCTAATCCAACGACTGGTACCCTTAAGAAAAGAGGGAAATTTGGACACAGACACACAGAAGAATACCACATGAAGATGGAGGAAGACTGGAGTGATGCAACTGTAGGCAAAGAAATGTCAAAGGTTGCTGGCAACCACCACAAGCTAAGAGAGAGGCATGCCACAGATTTTCCCTCAGAACCTCCAGAAGGAACCAGCCCTGCCGACACCTTGATTTCAGCCCCTAGAACTATGACAGAATAAATTTCTGTTGTGGTACTTTGTTACATCAGCCCTAGGAAAGTAACAGAGAAGAAAACTTCCCCCACCTTGATAAAAAGCATCTACAAAACACCTACAGCAAGTATCATACTTAATGCTGGAAGACTGGACGCTTTCCCCCTAAGACCAGGAGCAAAGCAAAATCATATGTTCTCACCACTCTCATTCAGCATAGCACTAACCGGCACAATAAGGCAGATGAATGAGATAGTAGAGCAGCACAGAAACACCGCCATTGGTGCTACTGGTGATGGGGCATTTCACAAGTATCCTTGTAGTTGTTTCATAATTTATATATTTCTTACATGTATTCTAAAGTTAAAATAATTTCTTAATAAAATCTTAACCTCTCCTAGAGGGTTTCAAGAAAAAAAACAAAAAACAATGAATTCTGATTTAGAGATACTGATTTTATGGGGAAGGGCAGAGGGCAATGGTTCTCATTCCGTCCAAAATTATAATCAGATAATCTCTAAAATCATCTCCATTCTAAAATTTTCTTATTTTATCTTCCATATAAAAATTGATCATTTCTAATTTTTTAAGTACATTTCTAATTTTTTTAAGTACTTAGTGTCAAGAATTTGAATTTTCCATTTAAAAGTATAGCTATGATATCCCTTACCTGCTTTCTCTGAAATTCAATGAATAAATAATTCAAGTAGTAAAGTCCCATTTGTCTTTGGTATTGATTTTCTATTCTGAAGAAAACTGATCATAAATCTTAATTTAAAAAATCAATCTAGTAAAGTGAAAACATGCTACGAAGTATAATACAAATTCCAGTTGCTATCAGGTCGATCCCAAATTATGGCAACCCCTATGTGCATCAGAGTAGAACCGTGCTCCATGGGGTTTTCAGTGGCTGGTTTTTCAGAAGTACATCACCAGGACTTTCCTTTGGGGGAAATCAAATCTCCGACCGTTCAGTTAGCAGCTGAGCGTGTTAACTGTCTGCACCACTCAATGACTCCATAATATAAAATAAAACTAAAAAACCAAACCCATTGCCATCGAGTCAATTCTGATTCATAGCAACCCTATAGGACAGAGGAGAACTGCCCCATGGCGTTTCCATGGAGCAGCTGGTAGATATGAACTGCCAACCTTTTGGTCAGCAACTGTCATGGATTGAGTTGTGTCCCCAAAAATATCTGTCAACTTGGCTAGGTCATGATTCCCTTGTATGACTGTATAATTGTCTGACATTTTATCATCTGATGTGATTTCCCCACGTGCTGTAAATCCTATCACTATGATGTAGTAAGATGGATTAGTGGCAATTATGCTGATTAGGTACAAGATTAGGTAATGTATTAAGCCACTCTTTTTTGAGATATAAAAGAGAGAAGCAAGCAGAGAGACATGGGAACCTCAGACCACCAAGAAAGCAGCGCCAGGAGCAGAGCTCATCCTTTGGGCCTGAGGTTCCTGTGCTGAGATGTTCCCAGACCAAGGGAAGACTGATATATCACATGCACCTTCCTCCAGAGCTGACAGAGAAAGCCTTCCCCTGGAGCCAGCACCCTGAATTCGGCCTTCTAGCCTACTAGACTGTGAAAGAAAAAACTTCTCTTTGTTAAAGCCACCCACCTGTGGTGTTTCTGTTATAGCAGCACTAGATGACCAAGACAGCAACCACAGCACTTCACCACTGCACCACAAGGACTCCATAATATAAAATAGAAGGTCCTAATTCTCCTTGCTGAACAAATAATCCGAGAAGCTGGACTATATGAAGAAGAACTCAGCATCAAGATTGGAGGAAGACTCATTAACAACCTGCAATATACAGATGACACAACCTTGCTTGCTGAAAATGAAGAGGCCTTGAAGCACTTATTGATGAAGATCAAAGGCTACAGCCTCCAGTATGGATTACACCTCAACATAAAGAAAACAAAAATCCTCACAACTGGACCAATAAGCAACATCATGATGAACGGAGAAAGGATTAAAGTTGTCATGGACTTCATTTTAATTGGATCCACAATCAACACCCACGGAAGCACCAGTCAAAAAACCAAAGAATGCATTGCACTGGGCAAATTTGCTGCAAGAGATCTCTTTAAAGTGTTAAAAAGCAAAGATGTCACCTTTTAGACAAAGGTGTGCCTGACCCAAGCCATGGTGTTTTCAATCACCTCATATGCATGCAAAAGCTGGGCAATAAATAAGGAAGATCAAAGAGGAATTGACACTTTTGAATTACGGTGTTGGCAAAGAATAAATGAATATATCATGGACTGCCAAGAGAATGAACAAATTTGTCTTGGAAGAAACACAGAATGCTCCTTGGAAGCGAGGATGGTGAGACTTCATCTCACATACTCGAGGATGGCAAGACTTCATCTCACATACTTTGGATATGTTATCAGCAAGCATCAGTCCCTGGAGAAGGACATCATGCTTGGTAAAGTAGAGAGTCAGTGAAAAAGAGGAAGACCCTCAACGAGAGGGATTGACACGGTGGCCACAATAATAGGCTCAAGCATAACAACAACTGTGAAGATGGTGCAGGACTGATGAGTGTTTCGTTCTGTTGTGCATAGGGTCACAATGAGTCGGAATGGACTCAAGGGCACCTAACAACATAACAACAACAATTCTCCTTAAAAAAAGAAAAGATTCAGAAATGGAAATATTACAACGAGCTGAAGAGAAAAGAGTCAACTTTGTAGAAGTTAACATCTGAGTTGATTTTGAAAGAGTGTCAAGTTTTGTTCAAGAAGTGATGAAGATAATATAATAAAGGAAGTCATAATTCTCTTTTAAAGAAGAATAAAAAGATTCAGAAAGGGGAAGATTACAATGAGCTGAAAGGGAAAGGGCCAACTTTGTGGAAGTTAACATCTGAGTTGATTTTGAGTGTCAGGTTTTGTTCATAAAGTGATGAAGATAAAAAAACTGCTTAAAGTCCAGATTAGTTGAGAAATTTTAGATCTTGTACTGGGAACAGTAGTGTGTCAGTTTAGCTGGTGTACAGGTGGAAGGGAATCATGCAAACAAAACTGGTATGTGGGACCAGTCAATGGAGAATCATTATCCTACGGAAAAATTACTAAAGGCTTCTATGCCAGTTATCAATTTATTGACTTTCAGCTCCAAATCTGCCCTTCTTTGCCATTCTCTGTGATAGCGGAGCTGAGCCCTGTAAACATTTCTCCTTTGCCAGTTGGCATAATATTAAATTTCTATCACAGAGTGGTGGAGGAACACTGCAGGAGGAGCTTTTCTTCCCAGTGGCAACGTTCTCTGGCCTGCTTGCTCCTGTGGCAAGTGGCAACCAGCAGCATGAGGGGTACCCAATGGTACACATTCTTCAGTAAGGTTTAGCAGAATGCCTGTGGTTCTCTGAGCTTCCCAGAAAACTCTGCAGGTGCCTCAGCTGGCTCCCTAGCAAGTTCAATAGCACTCCAGCAGGTGGTTTTCCTAGTTCTTCTAAGCACCAGTAGGCAGTTTCCTATGTGCCATCCAGGTCTATCACACCTCTCTGAGCTTCTGTGTCATCCAGTGGGCCAAAGCCCCATCCTCTCCAAAGAGCTCTAAAGCACAGCCTGGAGCACCCAGAGGGACCTCCTCAAAAGTTGTTCCTTCCTAAGGTACACTCCTCTGCCCTAGGGGTAGTGCCTGCTTCCTATATTTGCTCTTACTGTATTCTTTTGTGTTGTTTTTACCTTTTAGTAACTGATTCCTGGTAAGCCAATTAGTAAATCCTTATGTTACACTTCCCTGTTCAAATTACTGTGTAGTTTCTGTCTCCTGGCTGGACTCTGAGAACTACAGAATTATACAGCTAAAAGACTGCAGACATGGAAGCTCCACAGACACATCCAAACTCTCTGAGGGACCGAATTACTGGGCTGAGGGCTATGGGGACCATGGTCTCCGGGAATATATAGCTCAATTGGCATAACAGAGTTTATAAAGAAAATGTTCTACATTCTACTTTGGTAAGTAGCGTCTGGGGTCTTGAAAGCTTATGAGCGGCCATCTAAGATACTCCACTGGTCTCACCTGGTCAGCAGCAAGGGAGAATGAAGAAAACCAAAGACACAAGGAGATTAGTCCAAAGGACTAATGGATCACAAGTACCACAGCCTTCACCAGACTGAGTCCGGTACAACTAGATGGTACCCAGCTACCACCACTGACTGCTCTGACAGGGATCACAGTACAGGGTCCCAGGCAGAGCTGGAATAAAATAAAGAACAAAATTGCAACTCACAGAAGCAGACTTACTGGCCTGACAGAGACAGGAGAAACCTTGGGAGTATGGCCCCCAGACACTCTTTTAGCTCAGTAATGAAGTCACTTCTAAGGCTCACCCTTCAGCCAAAGAATAGACAGGCCCATAAAACAAAACAAGACCAAAGGGGCACACCAGCCCAGGTACAAGGACTAGGAGGCAGGAGGAGACAGGAAAGCTGGTAAGGGGGAACCTGAGGTTGAGAAGGGGAGTGTGTTGACATGTCATGGGGTTGATAACCAGTGAAACAAAACAATATGTGTAGTAATTGTTCAACGAGAATCTAGTTTGTTCTGTAAACCTTCATCTAAAATAAAATTTAAAAAACAAATGAAAAGACTACACAGAGCATCCAAATCAAACTCTTAATTTTAAAAGATAAAAAAAATGATTGCCCAAAAGTCCAGAAACAGCTACGTGAAGCTGTGGGGTAGTGACTTAATGTGAGTGTGTTTGAGAGGCACGGTTTGAATCTCTCTTGATGCTTCATAACCAAAGGCATAGTCTGTAATCACAGAAAGAAGTACGGACTCAGGTCAAGAGTGCTCTGAGTTAGTTTCCCTACAAACTGTAAAATCTGTATCCTCGGACAAAAAGAAAATATCTTAAGTTTTTGAAAGACTATTTTAAAAATTTATGTCTATCTACCATATGGCGTAGTAATCCCAATCCTAGGTATATACCCAGAAGATCTCAAAGCAGGAACACAAACAGAAACTTGTACAACAGGGTCCACTGCAGTACTTTCCACAACAGCCAAGATGTAAAAAAAAAAAAAAAAATGTCCATCAACCGATGAATGGATAAACAAAACGTGAGCCTTACTATGTCAGAGGTGAATGACATTGCAATTGACATTTAGATTTAATGAGATTGATGGAATCTGATTTCTATAAGCCAGATTTCCTAGTCTTATATACCTAGAGTGTATAAAAGTCTAAATAACAAGAAAAATGAAAATCTCTTGCTCATTCTTATCCTATAAGATCCGAAAGTGTTATAAAAGAACATTAGACTACCTTAGCAGAACTTGTTCTTCAGCGTCACAAAATCACTATCCTTCTCTCCTATAGCTTTGTACAAATGGATCTGTGATTAAATGGGTACTTTGCTTTAATTAATCTTAACCTATTAAATCTAATGTAATTCAAATAAATATTCAGAATTATATCATCAATAAATTAGGGGTGATTCATTTTTTTAAAAATTTACCAATGATACTTTTAAAGCTAGTTTTTCAAATACATTTTGATGTTTTAATCTACAAATGTTTATATACAATTTTTCAGGACATATGCTATACAAAGTGAGACCTACTAATTTATAACTTGTATTTAACTGTTCCATAGTAATAAACCAAACCTAATGTATTCACAGCCTACTAAAGTTAGGTCGCAAATTTAAAAAAAAAAAAATTTTTTTTAATTGCTTTAGAAAAGAAGGGCCAACAAAAAAATCTCACATTGAATTTCGTATCAAAAAAAGAAATTGAGAATTTAAACCTAGAATTTACAATGGCTACTTATCAAGAAATACGTTGCGGAACATTTTTAAGTATTTGAGTGTAACTCCTTTTTTCTCGATACACTATTGGCATCGGAGCTGAACAATTCTTCAATGTGAAGGATTGTCCGAAAGACTTTAACATGCCTGTTACCTGTCTGTTACATAACACAGTGCTCCCCTCTCCCTAGTCACTGTGACAATCAAAAACACCTCCCCCTAAAATTCTGAACTCTCCCCCAGGGGTGTTACCCAATACCATCGTCAGCTGAGAACCACTAGTACCAGTTTTAAAGCACCACAACCTTTTTCTATCTTAATGAAAATCTCTCTAGACTCACAGATTTCTGTCTTAATAAACAAAGTAGACTTAACATAATTTTACTAGTCCTTGATGACAAAAGGTACTGATTATGAACATGACTATTATTATAATGGAAACCCTGTTGGTGTAGTGGTTAAGTGCTACTGCTGCTAACCAACAGGTTGGCAGTTTGAATCCACCAGGCACTCCTTGGAAACTCTATGGGGCAGTTATACTCTGCCCTATAGGGTCACTGTGAATCGGAATCAACTCCATGGCAATGGGCTTGGTTTTTTTTTTTTTTCTTTTGTATTATTATAACATAGTAATGCTGTTAGAAGTTAAAGTACACGGTATGTTCAGTCCTATATTACTTGATCCCAGAATATTTTAAACATTATCTGCTTTATATCCCTTTTCCAAGGTCATTCCTTCCTTGACTCTTTGTCTACCTCTAGCAGCCTTCCTGCACTAGAGTACTTTTTATCTGCTAATAACCATGCTTATTAAATCAAAAGCCTGAACTGATAGATGAAGGCTTGAAGATGGCTCCAGGCCTTCCTAAGAATTTAAAGTGCATGGGGTTGGATATAGCTACCTTCTCTCTCACTAAGAACTATTTTTTATTTTAACTTACTTTTAGTTTTATAACTGTGATATGATTGAGAACTTCAAAGATCTGACAGCTGAATAAGTCAGAATTGAACAAAGCACTTCTTACTAACTAATCAATTTTGAAGACTAAAGTATCCTGCTATGTACTACCAAACACTTCAATCAAGTATTATAATTATTACTGATAATATTCAAATAACTCACCTGATTTCTTTTAGTCCTTCTCTCTGGATAACTTGAAGAATTTCTTTATGACTCATGGGTGTATTAGGGTATTTTTCTAAGACCTGAGAAACAAGTATATAATAATAAATTATGTATTGTAAGTTCTTATTCTTATCATCTGTATACATAATGACATTTCTTATTCTTCTAATTGTTATAATTATGTCTTAATAATTAAACCCAGCACAAACATATTCAAAGACCTTTCATCTCTTTTATTTTAGGGTAATGAAAAAAGTGTAAAGTTAACCAAATATAAGTAGGGTCTTCTTTCTCTCAGTAACAAGTAATAAGCCAAATCCCAAAACAGAAATTGATCAAAAAGACTGAGATTAATGACTCAGTTATTCGTTATCAATGCATGGTGTTAAATTATTTACTGTCTGCTGTCACCCCCACATCTCATCCCCACCTGTGACCTACTATAAGTACCTTAAAAATAATCCATCTTTGCATCTCCAGTAGAGCCTAGTACAGAATAGATACTCAATAAATTAACCAAAACAAATGAACAATAAGGTTATAATGAAATTAAAATGATATGTCTCTCCCACTAAATGTAACAAAAAGCCTGGACAGAATGCACAGACTCTGAAAATGGTAGCAGATGGCTTGTGGGAAGGAAACCACAGCTGAAGTACCACTAAACTGCAAAGAGTTTCCTGGTTTTGTTTTCTCTGGCACCTCCTGGCCTGGACTCAAAGGCAGCCCAAAACCCAAAACTGCACACTTAATACAGACAGAATGTTCCAAGATAAGCCTTCTCCTTACTAGTCTGAGGAGCAGAAAAGGAGGCCCATAAAGGGAAGGCAAGAAACCCTTGGAGGTTTTTTCCTCTCCATTCTCTCTACTATGGGTCTTAAGCAATCCCATGGCAGCAGCTGTGGCAGTGACAGTACCAGCAGCGGTTAGACAGGCACCTACAACTTCAAGGAAGGGGAACCCTTCTCCAGAGCACCCGATACTGTGGTCCAACGAGTAAGGGGAGAATCCTCATGGCTTTTATTCTCTGTCCATCATCCTGCTGCTTGGCATCAAGGGCAGATGGTGTCACAGGAAATGTATGGCAAAGCAGAGAAACTAAAACCAGAGAATAAGGAAGAGGAGCCTCTGGGAGTCAAAGTGTCAGGGAAATTGCAAAGATAAGGAAGCATGAGAAAGTGATACCATGCAGTAATGGAGTTCTGTAAGAACTCCTGGACTCACACCTGAGCTGCACATATGTGGATCGGACCCTTAACAACATACTAGCGGGGAGACCAATGCTCAGCTCCCAAATTAGCCACTGCGTGGCACAAACGTAAAACGGATCCAAATAGCTTTGCAAAGGCTTTGAAAAAGGAACTGACATTGGAATTTGGTGCACAGAAGGAGGCAGGAACTTGCAGAGTGAATTCAATGAAGCCAAATATCTGCTAAAACAACCTCTGCCTGCCACACACACACACAAAAGATCTACATTCTCCATAGGATATAAATGAGACACAGAATATCACGACATAGTATCAAAATGGCCATACAATCCAAAATCACTCAACACGTGAAGAACCAGGAAAATCTCAGTAACTCACAAAGGAAAAGACAATCAATAGACAACAAACTCGAGACAATGCAATGTTTGAATTATTACACAAAGATGTTAAAGCACCTATTATAACTATACTCCAAGAAGTAAGGGTGAATATTCTTAAATCAAATAAGAAGATAAGGTCTCAGAAGAAAAACAGATTATATAAAAAAGAACCAAATAAAAATTTTAGAACTGAAAAATTCAATAACCAAAATTTTTCTAAAAATTTCCTGAAAGGGCTTAGTAGCAGAATGAAAATAACAGAGGAAAGAGTCAATGAACTTGAAGATAGACGAATCCAATCTGCCAAACAGAGAAAAACAACTGAAAAACAAATGAACAGAGCCAATGGGACAATATCAAAAAGTCTTAACATTCATGTCATCAGAGTCCCGGAAGGAAAGGAGAAACAGCAGGAGAAGAAAAAATATCTCAAGATATAACAGCAGAAAACTTCCCAAATTTAGTTAAAGATACACACTTGCAATTTCACTAAGATCAGCAAACCCTAAATAAGATAAATTCAAAGAAATCCACACCCAGATACATCACAGTCAAACTACTACAAACTAAAAACAACTGAAAAACCATTTAAAGCAGCCAGGGAAAAACAACACATTCCATTTAGAGGAACAATAATTCAAATGACTGTTGATTTCTCATCAGAAATCATGGAGGCCAGAAGCAGTAGAAGAACATGTTAAGTGCTGTCAATCTGAAATTCTTTATCTACTAAAAATATTCTTCAGAAATGAAGGAAAAATCAAGACATTCTCCGATGAAGAAAAACTAATAGAATATACCACCAGCAGAGTTGCTCTAAAAGGACATCTTTTAAGTCAATTCTGGTTTCCTTTTTTTAGGCCCAAATTTTAGGCCGAAACTCTCTTACACGTAAACTATTTTCAATTCTTACCCTTTAAAGAATAAAGAATGCTGGGCTGTTAAAAGATGCCAATAAAGCTAACATAGAACCCATTTTCAAGAATCATGCTATTAAAAGAATATGAATTAGCAATTACTCTAAAACAAAGATGAGAAGATAAGGGGGCAGGGGAACTATAGCACTAAAAACAGGACAACCAGACTGCAATTAAAGAAAATGTTGACACATTGTGAAAAATGTAACTAATGTCACTGAACAACTTGTGTAAAAATTGTTAAACAAGAACCCAATTTGCTATGTAAACTTTCACCAAAGACACAATTAAAAAAATTTTTTAATGTAAAAAAAAAAAATTTAATTAGTATAACCAAAAACCAAACCCACTGCCATCAAGTCGATTAAGACTCATAGTGACCCAAAAGGACAGAGTAGAACTGCCCAACAGGGTTTCCAAGGAATGGCTGGTGGATTCAAGCCACTGATCACCAAAAACCCAAACCCAATGCCGTCAAGTCGATTCCAACTCATAGTGACCCTATAGGACAGAGTAGAACTGCTAGGGTTTCCAAGGAGTAGCTGGTGGATTCGAACTGCTGGCCTTTTGGTTAGCAGCGATAGCTTGCCAAGCTCTTAACCACTGCACCACCAGGGCTCCAAGTCAAATCATTTGGGAATAGACAGTGGTGATAGTTGAATTAGATGGTGAACATATAATTAATGTCTTTGAATTATAAGCTTTAAAATGGTTAAAATGGCAAATGTTTTGCACAATAAAATTTTCTTCAATTTTCTAATACTGGCTGAAGCAGCAAGTTTGTTGTGATATATATTTTGCCACAATAAAAACAGAGAAAGACAGAAAATCCCAAAAGACCTTAAAGCAGAGGAATACGAACAAACCAGAGGAACTCTAAGAATGAAAATCAGTTTGATGGTAGGCCTCACATCAGCAACAGTAGTTATATAAAACAGCAACTTCTTTAGACTTATAAAGGAGAAAATATTTTAAATTTGCAAACACTAAAGAACTTAGAATAATTACTACTAACAGATCCTCTCTAAATGAATTAGAAAATAAAATCTAACAAGAATTCAAGAAGTGAAAAATAAGAATAAAATAAAATTAAGTCTAAGTAAGTATTGTTAATAATATTGAAATGACCTTGGATGAAAATATTAATCTCTCGGAGCATCAGTTTCCACATCTATGAAATGGGAAGAACTAATACTGTCCTAGAAACTTTGTTATGAGAAGTAAGTTGGGTAGGTACTTACATGGGGGTGATATTAATATACTTAAAAAACAAAAAACCAACTGGGGAAGTATTTGATACTTAGTACAAAAACAACCTGTAGCATAAAAAGAGCTTTGAATACATAGTTATATATAAAATATGGTCAAAAAAGAATACAAAACGTCAATATATGTATTTTTTAAAAAATAAGCTCACAAAAAATATTAATGATATGTCTTCCTATAATCAAACCAAAAACCCAAACCCATTGCTGTCAAGTTGATGCTGACTCATAGTGACCCTGTAGCACAGAGAACTGCCTCATTGGGTTTCCAAAGAACAGCTGGTAGATTTGAACTGCTGACCTTTTGGTTAGCAGCCGAGCTCCTAACTACTGCACCACCAGGGTTGCCCAAGTAATACGTACAAGAACTGTATTCTCTCCCTTAAGCTCTACATATATTACAGTTTCTAAACATCACTCAGCCATCTTATTTCATTTGATCCTCACAACAATCCAAGAAAGAGCAGAGCAGGTTTAGTTATGTCACCTTACCACGAAGAAAACTAAGACCTAGAGAAGTTATGTAGTACAGACTGAGCAGAACTATTATTTCCCCAAGTCAAAGACAAAAGTAATAAATCTTTATATAAAGCAAAGACTTCAATGAGGGAAAAAAAAATGTTTTAACTAAAATACACATTGGAATGATTAAAGACATGCCTCTGCTCAATGATGGGTTAGTGAGTCCTTGTTGAGGCAGAAAAACTAACAGGATTGCAGAAATGTCACTTGCCTATTTCAACTGAGATGAGGTGGGATGGACCATCAAGTATAAAGGTCAGATCATCATACAAAATCACACAGAAACCAAAAAGCTGTTTCAACACTAGAAATAAACTACTTTTATTCTATTTCAGAAAGTAGTACCTTCAATGATTTGCCAAATAAAATCACAACTCTCCCTAACCAAGGGAATCCCTGGGGGATGCAAACAGTTAAGCACTCAACTACTAGCCGAAAGGCTGGCAGTTCAAACCTACCCAGAGGCACCTCGGAAGACAAGCCTGGCGATCTGCTTCTGAAAGGTCACAGCCTTGCAAACCTCATGCAGCAGCTCTACTCTGCACACATGGGGTCACCATGAGTCAGAACTGACTTGATGGCAACTTACAACCACCTCCTAAACAAAAGCTATTTCTCCTTAAGAGCTAAAAGAGTGAAAATGTACAGCTTCTTAGCCAAAAGCAGCTAACTGTATGAAAAGCATTGTAGTATTTGGCATGGGTATATGAACAATGCTCTGTGCTTAGCTGCTGCTCCAGGCAGAAACAGCAGACTCCCTAACTGCCAGCAAGTAGGAAACATCCAGCATAGAACTTCCCTCAAACAACCCCATCTGAATTGGTTGTTGGAAAATAACCTGTTGCCAGTAAGATATGAAAAGAACTCTGTTGCGTACAACTAATTCCTGCCTGAGTCAAAGCGAGAAAATACAGTAGGGTGTATCATACTGAAAAACGCTGCAGTTGACATAAGGAGAATACTGTGCAATAGGTATTATGCTTGACCCTGTCAAAAATCGGAAAGGATTTGTTGGGAAATCAGCTGATATAATCATCCACCTGGCAATTAAATTTCCCTCTGTTACTATCATTAGGAAATCCCAAGCACTAAAATGTTTATGACACTATTTATGAGGAATTTGCTTGAAGCTTGATTTTGTTACATAGCATTAAGTACTTAAAACAAATATTCCACTCCATACCAACAAACAACAGTTTCTGGTGCTCTCTATAAAGGCTATTAATATAATGGATTGGAAAAACATTCCTTACTTTAGGTAGAATATGAAAGTAAGTGCTTCAGAACGTAGATGTGGAGGTCACACAGCCTTCATCTAAAAGCTGTGGGGCATATTTTGTTGTTAGGTGCTGTCGAGTTGACTGGGATTCATAGCAACGCAATGCGACACAGTAGAAGTGCCCCATAGGGTTTCCTAGGCTGTAATATTTATTTATTTATTTTTAATCTTTATGGAAGCAGATCTCCAGGTCTTTCTCCCGTGGAGTTGCTCGGTGGGTTCAAACCATCAAACTTTCGGTTAGCAGCCAAGCTCTTAACCACTGTGCCACTAGGGCTTCTTGTGAGATACACGTATAGGTGACTTAAAAGCTCTAAAACCCAACCCCTCATCTGTAATAAATGATGAGGTTTATACATAAAAACATAAGTAAAACATTTTGCAATATTCTGTGACAGCACTAGTTTTCATTATTATTAATCAACTGTATGACAAATATCTTTGCCAGCTCACATTTCTGATATCACCCTTATCTAAAACTCCACCATGTCCCTAAGAGGGAAGAGAGAGAGAAAAAAAAAAAAAAAAAAAGGTGTGCTTCTCAGGCTACCCGCCCTTTGATTTTTCCACTATTTTCATCAAAAATAGCTAACAACACTTTATAGTAATTCCTACCAATAATACGAAAACATAAAGAACCAAAATCTGATTTTGACTGAAAGTTCACAGTTGTGCTGTCATATTTTTGCTCTTTTAAGCTTGTTTACATTACAGGTAATGTCTTCAGGGTGACATCTTTACTTTTCAACACTTTAAAGAGGTCCTTTGCAGCAGATTTGCCCAATGCAATGCATCTTTTGATTTCTTGACTGCTGCTTCCATGGCTGTTGATTGTGGATCCAAGTAAAATGAAATCTTTCAATCTTTTCCCTGCTTATCATGACGTTGCTTATTGGTCCAGTTGTGAGGATTTTTGCTTTATGTTGAGGTGTAATCCATACTGAAGGCTGTGGTCTTTAATCTTCATCAGTAAGTGCTTCAAGTCCTCTTCGCTTTCAGCAAGCAAGGTTGTGTCATCTTCTTAAGGCAGGCTGTTAATGAGTCTTTCTCTAATCCTGATGCCCTGTTCATCTTCACATAGTCCAGCTTCTCGGATTATTTGCTCAGCCAAACACAGACTGAATAGGAATGGTGGGAGGATACAACTCTGATACACACCTTCCCTGACTTTAAACCTCACAGTATCTGCTTGCTCTGTCCGAACAACTGCCTCTTGACCTATGTACAGGTTCCTCATGAGCACAATTAAATATACGGGGATTCCCATTCTTCACAATGTTATCCATAATTAGTTATGATCCCCACAGTCGAATGCCTTTGCATAGTCAGTCAGGCATCAGCAATGATATCTTTGGTTCCACGTCCTCTTCTGAATCTGGCCTGAATTGCCAGAGAGTGGTGATGAGTAAATCTGGGGAATGGGCTTGCCCTAATGTTTGTTTGTAACTACAAACATTATTCAAGGAACCAGAAAATAGAAATTAGTAAAAGTTTTCTAGATTGTCATTTCTCTGGCATATGAAATCCTAATTGAAAGGTGACTATTAAACCACTATCAGAATGAACCATATTCAGAATTTAAAACAGTTATATTATCGATGGTAGTGGTAAGGAGCCCTGGTGGTAAAATGGTAAGCACACGGCTGCTAACCTAAAGGTCACCAGTCTGAACCCACCTATCGGCTCCGTAGGAGAAAGACCTGGTGATCTGCTTCTGTAAAGACTGCAGCCTAGAAAACCATATGGGGCAGTTCTACTCTGCCACTATGAGGTGAAATCAACTAACACCTAACAACAACAATGGTAATGATAAAAATTAATATTTTCTAATTTATTATCTAGAGCAAGGAATTACTTGATTTTAGTATGGTTGAATTTTGCTATTTATATAGAAATACTTAAGTGTGCATTATAAGACATTAAGCTCTTAGGAATGGTTGGAGACCCCAACTTTTTGTTTGCCTTTTTAGTGAGGATTTCACTGGTTTTCCAGGTTTTGTGTTCTTTAATAGAGAAAACCAATTAGTAAAAGCTACTTACGGGACAGTAGTTTTCCTATGAAAATGGTTTATCACTGGTTCTTTTAAATATCAGGCATTTAGAATTTGTTTTAATTTAGAAAATTATTTACCCTAAATTTTCTCAGAATATTTAGAACTAAAAATCTCTTAATTTGAGGAAGAAAAAGAAATCTTTCATTTAGAGACTTAAACACAGCATTTTTTACTTTATTATGGAAGTTTTAAAACATTTATAAAAGCAGTGAAAACACTACAATGAGCTGTCATGTTCTCATTGTCCATCTTCAACAATTATCAACACATGGCCTAAATTGTTTCATCTCTATCCCCAGCAACTCCCCATTCACAAACTGGGTTATTTTGAAGCGAAGCTCAGACATTATTTCATCCATAAATACTTTAGTATGTACCTGTATAAAAACAAAGAGTCTAAAAAAAAAAAAAAACTGTTAAAACAAAAAATTCTGACAAAGTAAAATTTTAGAAAAGACTCATGAATCGGCAGCACAGGCTCACTGAGATTTGTTCCACCAGATAGAGAAAAGCTAGGAGTTTTTATTAGAGATTAAAGGTAGAGAAAGAGAAAAAAAAAACATCTTTCACATATTCTGACATACCATTAGGTCACATAAGAGCAGAATGGTCAGAAGGCCCAAACATTTAAATGTGCCTATTCAAAAAGCGTTTGTTTAGTGTCTGAACTAAAACTTCTGAGCAAGCAGGCAAAAATGTTTGTGCATACCAAATGAGGTCAAAGGAGACAGAAATTTCAAAAGGGGAGGTGGAATCATTCAAGCCTCTGTAATTCTTTTAAAGAGCCCCCCCCTTTTTTTAACTCTTAAACTCCAGCAAATACAGAGAATAAAATACAAATTCAACAATACCACTTTATGTCTCACAAAATAACTATAATTTCTTAATACAAAAATTTTTAGTCAATGTCCCCAATTTTCATGAAAAAAATCTAACAACTGGTTTGTTCAAATCAGTATCCAAAAGGCCCATATATACTGCATTTGGTTGACACGTGTCCTAAAGTTTCTTTCAATCTACAGATTCTCCCACCCTTTTTCTTCCAATTTATTTATAAAGGAAACCAAGCAGATCATATCATAATTTCCCACTTTCTGTATTTTGCTAACTGCATGTTCCTCCATCCCCTGCATTTCCTGAAAACCAGAATTGACACCTAGGTATATGCCCAGATTGATTTTGTTTTAGCAAAAAAACTTCATAGGCAGTGTCGCACATTTCCTAGCACACCACAACAGAGTACACAAAATATCTGGTGGTCTCTGTTTCTGAGGGGGCAGTGGCGGTTCAGTGGTAGAAGTCTCACTTTCCATGCAGAAGGCCCAGGATGGATTCCTCGTCAACTCACCTCAGACGCAGCCACTGCCACCTTGTCAGTGGAGGCATGTGTGGTGCTATGATGCTGAACAGGGTTCGGTGGAGCTTCCAGACTAAAACAGAGCAGGAAAAAAGGCCTGGAAATCTACTTCCAAAAATCAGCCAGTGAAAACCCTATGGATCACAATGGTCCAAACCCTTTGTATATAAGATTGCCATGAACTGGGAACTGACTTGATGGCAGCAAACAACAGGAGAGGCCCAAGAACAATCGGTGGGTTCAGATGCTATCCTCTTGACCCATCTGTTATAAAGCTTGTCACCAACTTTCCACCTAATTGTTTAGCAGCCACTGATGATCACTATACAGACATCTTACTTAGGGGTTGAAAAGTGGCAACAGTTTACCACTCCTTCTTCATTTCTAAGCTAAAATTCTTTTCAATAGAAATATTTTCCTCCATGAACTATTTGGTTACCTGAGGTACAGTTCATAGAGAAAATGCAAGGTAAGTGCCTGATTCTGTCCTTGTGTTTACCAGTTCTCAGAATAATTAGCTGGTTTTCTAGCATGCTCCAAAAGTGACCAGTGAGGTTGGTTTGTTTGTTTGAAGTACCGTTACAAATATTATGGATTTCACTGTATAGAGCACCATTCTGGATCATATTTTTTGTGCTTTAACAACTGTATTTTTTCATTTGTGAACTGCTTATTCATGACCATTGTCCACACTTACTTATATACCATTTGTATGGGCTCTACTTTTTATATTAAATATATTAAAGCTTTTACTCTCACATTTACACCAAACACTCTTTCCAATTTATTCATCTTTTCATTACTGCTGTTTTTGTTAGAGGTTTTTATTAATGTTATATATTGTAACTGATTAGTCTTTTATTTCTTTTAGCACTTCTATGCTATGTGTTTTATGCTATATGTAGCTCTCCTTCCTTCCATAGTTTAATAGAAATTTTCCACCTTTTCATTTACATTTAGCTCTTTTGAGTCATGTGAGAATATATACATAGAGAAAAATGTGCACAGACATACTAAAGAAACACAGGAGGGAGAGGAGAGAAAAGCAAAATGGCCACATGTACTCCTCAGTAAAAATACTGTTATTAAACTGTTCTTTCAACCGCAAGTTCATGTAAGTGGAAAGACTATACAATAGATTTGTAAAACATTAGCTTACTTTAACCACACGAGGGCAGTGTTTATCAAACAAAACCTCATTCCATTGGAATTGTTCACAGAAATACAATTTTTAGGAAGTACTTCATGACAATATGAATAACTGCTGGGAAGCATTAAAATCAACACTACACACAATTAAAGTACAAAATAAATTAGATTTTAATGCGTGCTTAACATCTACTTTTAGCTTGTGGATTCTCAATTCAGCTATTAAAATTTTTTTTAATATTGTATTTTCTGAGTACTCAAGAATAATCTAGGTAGCCATAAGACTCAAGTTTGAGCCTAACCTAAATAACAGCACTATTTCAATTACTGCTGCATTTATGAGTTCATTCGAGATACACAATGTATAGTCTTGAATTTTGTATATAACTTTTACATATGCAAAATATCCAACTTAATAATATGGTAGTCTTTATAGATTTATATCAGTGTTGGCTGGCTTATTTACTGTCCAAAAGCATTAATTAGGGTAATTAATGCCATAGTAGGAGCCCTGCTGGTGTAGTGGTTAAGAACTCAGGCTGCTAACCAAAAGGTTGGCAGTTTGAATCCACCAGCTGCTCCTTGGAAACCCTATGGGGGCAGTTTTACTCTCTGTCCTATAGGGTCATTATGAATGAGCTGCAATCGACTCAATGGCAACAGATTAATGCCACAGTAGTGAATGAGATCACCCAGAAAATATGCAGTGTGAGAAGAGATGAGGGCATATACTACAGAACCCTGAAATATACTGATAAATTAAGTCAGAAAAAAAACTAGCAAACTAAGGAGTGGCCAGAGCAGTAAGAAGAAAACCAGGAAAATATGGTTCCTCAGAAAAGACAAAATCAATAGGGGACACCATTACAGAGACCTCCTAGACATATCCAAACACCTCACAGGATTGGTTTACTGGGTTAAAAGGCTTAGAACCACAGTCTCATGGGACGATTCAGTTAACTGGCACAACGTAGTTCACAAAGATACTTGTTCTACACCCTAGTTTGGTGAATAGTGGCTGGGGTCTTAAAAGCCTGCGAACAGCCATCTAAGATACAACTGCACCCTCTTCTCACTTATCGACATGGTTAGGTTCCAAAGACCAAGTCTTTATGTGAAGTCAGTGTTACACAAAAATAGGGAATGACTACATTAGACCATAAAATGCAGGATGACTACATCATTACACCAATGCCAAATTACATCATTACATAACTGCCAAACCACTGAGATCACAGCCAAGTTGACATATAACCTGAACCATCAAAGCCAGCACCTCGGCGTTTGTTACTGACAGACATATGTCATTAATAACCAAAACAGTGGATGTTTTTACTATTGTCGTAAATGCAAAACGTCAGGTAACGAGATAATAAGTGAGGAGAAGGTGTATTGGTCTCTACTCATCTGGAACAAAAGATAATGAAGGAAACAAAAGACTCAAAGAAGAAAGTATTCCATAGGACTAACAGCCCACATGAACCACAGCCTTATCTTATCTAGCCTGAGACCAGAAGAACTAGGCGGTGCACACTATCATTACCAACTGTTCTGACCAGGGACACAACAGAAGGTCCCTGGACAGAATGGGAGAAAAATGCACAACAAAACTCAAATTCCTAAAGAAGGTCAGACCTACCGGACCAACAGAGACTAGAGGAGCTCCCAAGACTACTGCCCTAAAATAACCCTTGAACTTTGAAATTGAAGCTATTTTTGCAGGTCATCTTTCAGCCAAATAATAGATTGGCTTATAAAATAAACAGTATCACCCATGAGTCATGTGCTCTCTTAAACAATTGACTATACGAGTCCAAACGGTCAACACTTACCCTGCAGCAAAAATGAAAAGGTAATGAGTAACAGGGACGCTAGATTAATGGACACAAAACAAACAGAATAGAAGTAATGAGAATGCTGATACACTGTGAAAACTGTAACCAATGTCATGGAACAATCTGTATAATTGTTAAATGGGAACCTAATTTGCTGTGTAACCTTTCATCTAAAACAAAATAAAATACTATTTACAAAAAAAAAAAAGCATCCTAAGAAGGATAAAGTGGTGAACGGTGTCAAAAGCTGCCTAGAAGTTTAGGTAATAACAGAAAAGTATCCACTCTAGCAATAAGGAGATCTTTAATTAGCTCTACAAGTTCAGGTGCATTTAATCGGGGGGAGGGGGGCGCTCAGACTTGAGTGGGTTTAGCACTGAATCGAAGTCTACAAGTGGGGAAATGAAGTAAAAACAACTCTTCCCAAAACAGTGAAGTCAAGGAACAAGTGTTTTGTCAAATGGACATCAACCTGTTTCAACGAACCTGCAGAAAAGCAGACAGAAGAGTCCCTGGCTATTCTAACTCAACCTTCAATCCCAAAACAAGAGGTCATTAGTCTAGTGGTTAGGATTCGAGGCTCACAAGAGGTAAAGAGATTCAGATACAGTTTTTAACAAATCCATCATTATCCAGACTTGTGCTACTTACAATTTGACACTCAGGAACAAAATGAATTCTGAAGACACAATATTCCTTACCTAACAAACTCATTATACACACACTCACTATGTAAGTTCAGGAATTGAACAGATGAGAACAACAAGGAATACATGTCATTTAGAGAGAAGGAATAACTAGTAGTAGACCCTAATATCTTAAGAGGAAAGAAAGACCTTATTACACCTTATTGCTTAGTAGTATCTGTTGATCACTACTTGTGTCCTGAAATACAATCTTCTGCTTGGATTATGGGTTGAACTGTGTCCCCCAAATATGTGCGTCAACTTGGCTAGGCTATGATTCCCAGTATTGTGTGACTGTCCTCCATTTTGTGATCTGATGCAATTATCCTATGTGTTGTAAACCCTAGCCTCTACGACGTTAGTGAAGCAGGATTAGAGGCAGTTATGGTAAAGAGGCAGGGCACAATCTATAAGATCAGATTGTATCTTGAGTCAATCTCTTTTGAGATATAAAAGAGAAAATCAATCACAGAGAAGTGGGACCTCATGACACCAAGAAAGAAGTGCAGAGAGTGGAGTGCATCCTTTGGACCCGAGGTCCCTGCACTGAGAAGTTCCTAGATCAGGGGAAGACTGATGACAAGGACCTTCCCTGAGAACCAACAGAGAGAAAAAGCCTTCCCCAGGAGCTGGCACCCTGAATTCAGACTTCTGGCCTCCTAAACTGTGAGAGAATAAACTTCTGTTTGTTAAAGCCATCCACTGTGGTATTTCTGTTGCAGCAACACTAGATAACTAAAACAGCTTGGCTTCTGTGACACCAGGCTCTCTCCTTGTTTCCCTCCGACCTCTTTACCACCAACTTGAACTTGCATATGAGCAACTGATGGACTGTTCTGCAGTCGGCCCCTGGCCTTGTTCTGACTGATGACACTGAGCTTCTCCATTGTCTCTTTCCACAGATGTAGTTGTTTTGATTCCTGTGTAATTCTATCCAGCAAGGTCCATGTGTATAGTCACTGCACGTGTACAGTCACCATTAATTTTGTAGAAAAAAGGTATTTGTAATGAAGAAGTCGTTGGTATTATAAATTCTGTCATGCAATCTCCAGCATTGTTTCTATCACCAAGGCCATGTTTTCCAACTACCAATCCTTCTTCGTTGCCAACTTTCACATTCCAATCACTAATAATTATCAACACATCCTGATCGCATGTTTGATTGATTTCAGACTGCAGAAGTTAGTAAAAATCTTCAATTTCTTCATCTTTGGCCTTAGTGGTTGGTGCATAAATTTGAGTAACAGTTGTATTAACTGGTCCTTCTTGCAGGTGTATGGATATTATGCTATCACTGACAGCACTGTACTTCAGGATAGATCTCATAATGTTCTTTTTGACTATGTAATGCGAAGCTGTTCCTCTTCCATTTGTCATTATTGGCATAGTTCCAAATAGCCAATACCAGTCCATTTCAGCTCACTAATGCCTAGAATATTGATCTTTATATGTTCCTGTTCATTTTTGATGACTTCCAATTTCCTACAGTCATACTTTGTACATACCATATTCCGATTATTAATGGATGTCTGCAGCTGTTTCTTCTCACGTTGAGACGTGCCACATCAGCAAATGAAGGTTCCAAAATCTTGACTTCATCCGCATCCTTACGGTCGGCTCTCCTTTGAGGTGGCAGCTAGCTATTCCCCAGTTGTATTCTGAACGCCTTTCCGTCTGAGGGGCTCATCTTCTGGCACTATACCAGATGATGTTTTGCTGCTATTCGTAAGGTTTTCACTGGCCAATTTTTTCAGAAGTAGACAGCCAGGTCCTTCTTCCTAGTCTGTCTTAGTCTGGAAGTGCCACTGAAACTTGTTCACCATGGGTGACTGACTCTGTTGGTATTTGAAATACTGTTGACATAGCTTTCAGCATCACAGCAACATGCAAGCCACCACAGTGTGACAAACTGACAGGTAAGTAGTGGTTACGTAGTAATATGGAAAATAAAATTTTAATCCAATAACAAATATCTTATCAGGGTGGTTTTAAAAAAATAAACAGGTAATATATTAAAAGAAAACAAAATAAAGGTATAAAGGGAAAGGTCTCCTTCTACCTTATCTTCCATCCCCCATTCCTAGCCATCCCTTCCTCAAACACTTACTCATAAGCAAATATGAATATTTTTTACTTTCTCACTTTTGTACACAAAAGGGTACACACCATATACAATATTCAATACCTGGCTTTTCTCACTTTATATGGAGTTCTTTCCTTGTATATACAGAGAATGCACTCATGCCTTTTTACAGCTATATAATAGTCATTATGTGGATACACTACAATTTATTCAACCAATCTCCTAATAATGGTTTTTAGGGCTGTTTCCCATCTTTTGCATGGTTTATAGTGGAAACAAGTGGAGCCTTGCATCATATTCCCTCAGCCCGGTTGCTGTGATGAATTCAGACACAGTTGCCATGGGCAGTTCCCACTTACACTGACGGTATCCCATCTCATGCTGACAGTAACTCACTGTCATGGATTGAATTGTGTCCCCCAAAAATATGTGTATCAGTTTGGCTAGGCCATGATTCCCAGTAGCGGCACTAGATGATTAAGACAGAATTTAGTACTGAGAGTGGGGTGCTGCTTTTACAGATACCTAAAATGTGGAAGTAGTTTTGAAGCTGTGAATGGATAGAGGACTCAGAAGGAAGTGAGGAGAACCATTAACGCCAGAGATGGCACAGATGCTGAGAAGCAGCAGCAAAGGACCAGCAGCAGGAGAAAACTGGCAGTGGCAGCAGAGAACTGGCAGCAGTAGAACCAGGAAACCAGTGCCGGGCAGCACTGGAGCCAACCCACAGAGTGAGCTGAGTGCCTTTGTGCAGGAGGCTTCCTGGCAGACTGGGGTGCCTTTGGGCACTTATCAATAGAGCTAGGCTTGCCAACCCACAGAGCAAGAGAGCTGAGTGCCTTCTGGCCGAAGTTTACTTGTAGAGTGGGGTGCCTCCAGGCACTTACAGGTGGAGCTACAGAGCTTTCGAACACGTGCCCCAGATACAGGCAGAGTGGCCCAAGGGACCAAGAATCCAAGGAACCAGGAAGCAGAAGCTGAAGACAAGGAACACAGGAAGCCGACCTGTCTCAGTCTCAAAGGGTACAGCCACAAACTCTGGGATTTCAAAGGGTGGAGCCATGGCCTCTGGTGTTTCTAAGGGTGGAATCACCACTCAGGTGGACTAGGAAAATGGTGCGCCTAAAGCCGAGGGAACAGAGTCACCGTTCCAAGGGACCTAGAAGGCAGAGCTGAAGCCCAGAGCTGAGGGGCCTCCACTCAGAATCTGGACGGTGTGGCCAATACTAGAGTTTGGAGGGCAGGGCCATTGTGTAAATGATCTCAAAGAACAAAGGATTATTTTCAAGACTGGAGGGCTAATGTAATGTGTTCTGCTGACCTGTTTGTGCCTGTTATCCCTTCTTTCCCTCCAATTTCTCCAATTTGTAACGGAAATACCTAGCTTGTGCCTGTTCCACCATTGTACTTTGGAAGCAGGTAACTTGTATTCTAGATTTCACAGATGAAGGAGAAGTTTTGGATTTCGGACTTGGGGTTGATTTAAGACTTTTGCTATGACATGATGGGGTAAATATGCCTTACATGTGGCAAGGACATGAGTTTTGGGGGGGCCAAAGCGTAGGATATCACGGATTGAATTGTGTCCCCCAAAAACATGTGTATCAATTTGGCTAGGCCATGATTTTGAGTATTGTGTGACTGTCCACCACTTTGTCACCTGATGTGGTTTTCCTATGTATTGTAAATCTTACCTCTGTGGTGTGTTTTTTTTTCCCTATGGTGTTAATGAGGTGGAATAGGTGGCAGTTATGTCAGTGAGGCAGGACTCAATCTACAAGGTTGTATTGTGTCTGGAGCCAATCTTTTTTGAGATATAGAAGACAGAAACAAGCAGAGAGACAAGGGACCTCACAGAACCAAGAAAGCAGCACCAGAAGCAGAATGAATCCTTTGGACTTGGGGTTCCTGCACAGAGAAGCTCCTAGTCCAAGAGAAGATTGATGAGAAAGACCTTCCTCCAGAGCTGACAGGGAAAGAAAGCCTTCCACTGTAGCTGACGTCTTGAATTTGGACTTCTAGCCTACCACACTGTGAGAGAATAAGCTTCTCTGTGTTAAAGCCATCCACTTGTGGTATTTCTGTTACAGCAGCACTATATGACTGACTAAGACACCCATCAAAGTTCCTTAAGTCTCTCCATTTTTCTGCAAAGGGAGTGCAAGCACAAGTAAGGCAACCCAGAAGAACAAGGAAGTTAGTACCCTTACAGGCAAACTTCGACCAATGTGGGGGTAGAAACTGGTAGATAAATGCTCCAGACTTGGTCTTAAACCACCTCGTGACCACACAATAGTCCCACTAATAAAGAAGCCATAGTGACAGAGATGAAGGCTATGCATAGGCTGAACAGCATGGCCTTCCTCTCACCAAAACTGACATAGCATAGTTACTGCTGGTGCTGAGTTCCCAACATGTCACCAGCAAACACCAACTCTGAGCCCCCTATATGTTACCATTCCTCAAGGAGGCCAGTCAGCCATTTGTATGACAAGTTGATTACATTGGACCTCTTCCACTCTGAAGGAGGCAGCAATTTGTCCCTACTGGCATTGATAACCATTCCAAATGAGTTTGCCCTTTCCTGCCTTCAGTGCTCAGCCAGCAACACTATCCAACAGTGTCTAATTTATGATCACATCACCTGAGACCAAGGGATTCTTTCTGCAGAGAACACCACTGATCTCGTTATACACTATATCATCAAGAAATAATAAGCATGATAGCGCATTAGAATGGCCTCCGAGATGCAGTAAATGCACTGATAAATGCATTTACAATAAAAAGATATAAGTGGAAGCAGGATTGGCTCCTGGGATCCTAGTAACCAAATTAAAAAACAACAACAAAACTTATTTCCTAGTTTTAGGCTCTGGTAGGATTACAGATCCTTACTCCTAGGGGTAAACATTTTTAGCAGGGTATCATTAACCTGAATGTGACGTGACAACTGGAAAATCAGCAGGCAAAAGAGCGAGTTATTATAATGGTTCACTAGCCCTGGTAGCTAAGTTGCTGCTATATATGAGAGCAGAAAGGAGGAAGTCTGAAACTCTTGAGATTCCGAGGATACAGACAACTGCAGGAGTCATGGGCCAATAAGGCATGGGTCATTCTAAACCTGCTGAAGGTTGGCAAAGGGTGAGCAAGATCTAGAATGGTGGTGGTGAAGGGAGATGATGAACATCCCTATAGCCTTCAAACCAGCTGCCACAGTGGAGACTATGACTTGTTCCATTAAGTCATTTTAAGAAACTGCTGCCAGCCACCATCCTTAAGAGCTACAGTGAAGGTTGGGCTTAAAGAAGAGCATAAGCTGTATAAGGTGTAGACCATAACAGACGTTTTCAGCGTCCTGCAACACATCCCTTACACTTCCCCTCCCCTCTGATTTCCACTGAAGCTCTGGTAGACAGTCAAAAGACTGCCAGCATCTCATCTTTGCTCATGCTGCTCTCTCTATTTGACATACCTTTCCCACTCCTTTCAATGCCTGCCATCTAACAAAATACTACAGATTTTTTTAAATGGTAATATTTAATTCAATGGTTGAAAAAGACAGGCACTTATACATTACACAGCTGGGAAGATAAACAGATACACCTTTCTGGAAAGTAATTTGGTAATATGTAACTTAAGAGCCTTTCAAAGATTGACATCCTTTTACCCATTAACTTTTCTTCTAGCAATCTATAAAAGCAAGGTAACAGAAATATATTAAGAGATCTAAACACAAATGTGTTCACTAAATTATTACCTGTAGTACTGGAAAAAAAATCTAAATACCCAATATTGAGGTAATAATATAAATCAATTTTACTTCCCTCCCAAAGATATCCTTAGTTCAAGAGCAGAGCAGAGACCATTAACCTCTGTATCTGTGTGTCCCCCCAATTAGCACAATACCTGGAATATACGAGTAACCCAATAAATTATTTCTAAATTGAAAACGATGCATATTATGCTGTCATTAATTTAAGCGGTTTTCAATGATGAGGAAATGCTTATGATATACACTATTAAACAACAGCAAAAGCCACACACAAAACTGAATATATGATTTCAATTAAAAAAAATTAGAAATAAATGTCAAAATGTTGATAGTATTACCTTAGATCAGTGTTATTAACTTATAGTCTAGGCCCAAAGGATACACAGATAAGACTTCAGGATTCCACGAACCTCTCTGCAATTATGTACAGTATTTAAAGTTTGTATCTTTTTCTGGGGAGAAGGTCCACAGTTTTCCCACAATTCCAAAAGGGAAACTGGACACCAAAGTGATTAAGAATCCTCTATGTGGGAGAATTAAGACTTTTTTTTCCTTGTTTCTTCACAATCTTCTGTACTTAAACTTCCCCAAAACATGTTATTAGCCAAATAATCTGGGGGGTAAACTAGGTAAAACAGTGTCCAAAGTTCACAAAAGTAAGTAATTAATCACTAACAGAAAAGTTAAAGGATCTACATATTTGGACACTTCCTTAAATTTTCTATCATCTCAAAACATATAATTTTATTCTGTCTTAAATATTTCCACTTTCCTCAACTCTTGTCCATACTGGAGGGCCAAGATTTCATATACTTACTTATTACACTCCAGATCAAAGTCTAGTACAAATTAGGTCCAGTCAATGACAGAAAGAACAGAAGAAAAACAATGTCGGTAGTACCGCTTTACAAATATAATGTGCTACTACCACAAAAGGATTTCAGTAAAAAGATTCTATGTATAAGTTAAAAAACGGGCTCCACATTCCATGGCTGTGAGGCCATCCCTGAGGTAACTTTCCAATTAAAACGAAGTAGGCTGAACCATACTTTGGAAAAAAGAAAAAAAAAAAACCCCGCTGTCATCTAGTCGATTCTGACTCATAACGACCACACAGGGTTTCAAAGGCTGTAAATTTTTACAGAAGCAGACTACCAAAGCTTTCTCCCACAGAGCCACTGGGGGTTTCAAACTACTGACCTTTAGGTTAGCAGTTGACCACTTTTATCCATTGTGCCACCAACTTATACAGCAATTATAGATCCTAATTAAATTGGCATCTCTCATGCCATCCTTCTCTCTTCTACAACTATTACCCGTAACTACAAAACAGAAATAAGAATATACACATAATAAAACCACCATGATTGATTTCAAAGATCAAACTTTGAGCTCTTCAGAAATATTCTAATTTTTCTCCAAATCATTTATGGAATGGTAGAGAAATCATTTATGAAAAAGCCTCAATAATTACAAAAACCATAAAGTGTTCAAATTATACTTCCAGATTGTAATGCAATAAAAACATAAATTAACAAAAAGTAAAATAAATTCTGGGAGATTCAAGATGGTGGCCTAGTCAGACACGCCGTGCCATCCCTCTACAGCAAAGACCCAAGAAACAAAGTGAAACAGATAGACAACCCTGGAATCCTGAGCATCATATGAAGGGATACAGAATTAGATCAAACACCAACTGGAAAAAGAAACTGAACAACAGCAGTGAAAGGGGAGAGATACAAAGCAGAGGTGCCCTGCCAGATAGCCCAGCGTAGCAGGGCCATTTTGAGACAAAACCAGAAGGTGACCCTGGGTGAGGAGCACAATAAGACATCATAGAACTCCCATTAGGAGTCAGAGAAACTGTGTCAACATACCCATAGTGAAGCAAGGTGACCAGGACATGAACAGAAGTAAAGAAGGGAAACTACAGGAAGGAGGACAAGAGCTTCATGGATACTGGTAAACACAAACCAGAAGGGAGCCAGGACCCAGAGAGAGGGTGGCTCCCAGCAGGGGTATCTGACCAGCAGAACGGGTGACAAGCGCAGAGCAATAGATGAACCACCCCTTTTTCCTTTTTCTCTCTGCCCTGCTCCTGGCCACCTGCCTCGCCACCCACCCCCGCCCCCCGGCCAGAGAATGCCTGCGTGCCCCACAGTCTCCCACCCACCCTACCCCTCCTTCACAGGAAAGATTGCCTGTGTGACCCCCAGCCAACTACCCCGCCCCCTGACAGAGGGAGCGCCTCAGCGCCCCTAGACGCCCGCCTCACTCCTTGCCTATTGCCTGCTCAGCTGATACGCAACTGTGAGCATTTCTATACTGCCAGACAGTGCTCATCTAGTACACCCTCAGCTGTCTCACACACGCAGTTAACAGCGACAAGGGCTCACCCTACCTGCTGTTGCATTGAACTAGGGGCAGGAAGTGAACACCCTAAATGAGCATCACCCAAGCATACCTGACCTGTGCCGCACTGATAAATCAAAACAAAAAAATCATAACAACAACAATATCAAGTCACATAAAGAAGACATCTCAACCAAACGACCAAAATAAAGGGGTAAGAAATCTTCCTGAGGAAGAGATGGCAATGGAACTGCCTGATATGGAATTCATAAGGTTTATATATAGGGTCTTCAAAGAGATCAAGGAAAACACAGGTAAAACCCTAGAAGAATTCAGGAAAATGATACAAAAACAAAATGACAAATAGACAATTAGAAATCATACAAAAACAGCAACTAGAAATCCAGAAGATTAACAATATCAAAAATAGATAACTCAATGGAAGGACAGAGAAGCAGAATTGAAACAAGAGAAGAAAGAACTGATACCAATTTGTTTGAGGGACAATCAGAAAAAAAGAATGAAAAACATGAAGAAAACCTAAGAGTTATGTGGGACACTATGAAGAGAATAATTTATGCATGATGGTAATCTCAGAACAGGAGACCAAAAACAGAACAACACAGAGAATTTCTGAAGATTTGCTGGAAGAAAACTGCCCAAATATCATGAAAGACAGAAAGATTTCCATCCAAGAAGCTCAATGAAGCCCATACCGGATAGACCCCAAGACATATCATAATCCTTCCAAGTTCAAAGGTAAAGAATGAATTCTGAGTAGCTCAGGAAAAATGAAATTATCACCTTCAAAGGGACTCTAATAAGACTAAGCTCTGATTTCTCAGCACAGACCACATAGGCAAGAAGGCAATGAGATCACATACATAAACCAACCAAGAATTATATATGCAGCAAAATTATCTCTCAAATAAAAAGAAGAAATTAGGATGTTCCCTGACCAACAAAAATTAAGGGAATTTGTAAAATCCAGACCATCCTCACAAGAAATATTAAAGAAAAGTCCTTTGGATAGAGAACCAACGAAAGCAGACAACCTGAGAGCAGGCCAACAATGGCACTACCAAGATGCCAACCCAGATAGAGAAATCTCAAAAGCATAATAAAACTACAAAACCAAAATCAGGGAACCAGAGGTATCAATCTGAAATGGACGACAACTTCTAACAAAAACGGGGAATGAATGGAATAGTTACAGAACTGCCATATGGAGAGGAAGCCAAGGTGGTATCTAAAAATAACAGTTTCAAACACAGAATGATAAGTAAACCTCACAGTAATCACAACGAAAGTTAATAAACCCACCCACAAAAATAAAGAAGCACATCAGAAGACCCAGTAATCATAAAATCAATGGCAACAATGGAAATGGACACTCCATGAAAAGAACTCAGCACAGAAAATTAAGTGGAACAAAGAAACTGTCAACACCACACATACAAAAAAAAGCCTAACAAAATGACAGTAGTAAATTCATATCTATCGATAATCACACTGAATGAAAATGGGTTAAATGCACCAGTCAGAGACAAAGAGTGGCAAGCTGGGGGAAAAAAAAAAATGACCCATCAATATGTTGCCTAGAAGAGACACACTTAGACACAAAGACATAAAGAGGTTAAAAAGGATGGAAAAAAAATATATCAAGCAAACAGTAACCAAAAAACAGCAGGAGTAGCAATATTAGTCTTTGATAAAATAGACTTTAAATCATAAGAGACAAGGAAGAACATTACATAATGACTAAAAGGTCAATCCACAAAGAAGACATAACCTAATAAATTTCTACACATCCAATGACAGAACTCCAAAATACATAAAACGAACCCTAACAGAAATGAAAAGAGAAACAGACAGTTCTAAAACAACAATAGGAGGCTTCAACGCACCACTTTCAAAGATGGACAGAACAACTAAAAATAAACTCAACAAAGATACAGAAGATCTAAATAACACAATCAACACTTCTTGACCTCATAGACACATACAGAGCACTCCATCCAACAGGAGCGCACTACACATTCTTCTCCAGCGCATGATCATTCTCTAGAAAGACCATAACCCTAGGCCACAAAGTAAGCCTCAAAAAATTCAAAAATATCAAAGTAATATAAAACATCTTCTCAGGTCACAATGCTATAAAATTAGAAATCAATAACAGGAAGAACAAGGAAAAATATCAAATGTTTGTAAACTAAACAATGCTATGCTTAAAAACAACTGGGTAACAGAAGAAATTGAAAATGAAATCAACCCAAAGAGATCTGCAGATATAATGCAATCCCAATCCAAATCCCAAAAGCATTCTTTAACAAGATGGAAAAGCTAATAACCAACCTTATACGGAAAGGAAAGAGGCCCCAGATAAGCAAAGCATTACTGAAGAAAAGGAACAAAGTAGGAGGTCTCACCCTACCTGATCTCAGAACCTACCATACAGCCACAGTAGCAAAACAGCCTGGTATTAGTACAAGAACAGGCACACAGACCAATGGAAAAGAATCGAGAAACCAGAAGTAAATCTATCCACCTATGGTCAGTTGATCTTTAACAAAGGAGCAAAGATGGGGAAAAGACAGTCTTTTTAACAAATGGTGCTGGCAAAACTGGATGTCCAGCAGTAAAAAAATGAAACAGGACCCATACCTCACATCACACACAAAAACTAACTCAAAATGGACAAAAGACCTAAATATAAAACCTAAAACAATAAGATTAGGGAAGAAAATATAGGGACAATACTAGGGGCCCTAATACATGGCATAAATATAACACAAACCATAACTAACAATGCACAAACACCAGAAAATAAACCAGATAAATGGCACTCCTAAAAATTAAACACTTATGCTCAACAAGGCTTCACCAAAAGAGTAAAAAGAGAACCTACAGACTAGGAAAAAAAATATTTGGCAATGATATATCTGATAAAGGTTTAATCTCTAAAATATACAGAAGACTTTCAACAAAAAATAGACAAGCAACCTAATCACAAAATGGGCAAGGGACATGAACAGACACTTCACCAAAAAGGACACTTAGGCAGCCAACAAACACGTGAAACAATGTTTGTGATCATTAGCCATCCCAAAACCCAAACCAAACCCGCTGCCATCAAGTTGATTCCGACTCATAGCAACCCAACAGGACAGAGCAGAACTGCCCCATAGGGTTTCCAAGGAGTAGCTGGTAGATTCAAACTGCCAACCTTCTGGTTAGCAGCTGAGCTCTTAACCACTGTACCACCAGGTCTCCCATTAGCAATTAACCCACTGTCACAGAGTAGATTCCAACTCATAACAACACTATAGGACAACACACAACTGCCCCATAGGGTTTCTAAGGTTTCCAAGCAGCTGGTAGATTTCAACTGCCAACCTTTTGGTTAGTAGCATAATGCCTAACTACTATGTCACCAGAGCTCCTCATCAGCCATTAAAAAACCCACCAAACACACTCCCATGAAGTCGATTCCGACTCATAACAACCCCAAAGGATCGGGTAAAGCTGCCCCACAGAGTTTCTGAGGAATGGCTGGTGAATTTGAACTGCCAATGTGTTGGCAACAGAGCTCTTAACCACTGCACCACCAGGGCTCCAATTAGAGACATGCAAATCAAAACCATGATGAGATACTATCTCACACTTGCAAGAATGGCACTGATCAAAAATTCAGAGAACAAATGCTGGCGAGGTTGTAGGGAGACTGGAACTCTCATACACTCTGGTGGGAATGTAAAATGGTACAACCACTATGGAAAACGAAATGGTGCTTCCTTAAAATGCTAGACATAGAAATACCATCTGATCCAGCAATCTCACTCCTAGGAATATATCCTAGACAAATAAGAGATGTCAAACTAATAGACATATGCACACCCATGTTCACTGCAGCACTATTCACAATAGCAAAAAGAAAAAAAAACCTCAGTGCCCATCAAGAGATGAATGGATAAACAAATTATGGTACATGCACACAATGGAATACTACAAAACGATAAAAAGAACAATGATGAATTCTGAAATATCTCACAACATGGATGTATCTGGAGGGCATTAGGCTGAGTGAAATAAGTCAGTCACAAAAGGACACTGTATGAGGCCACTATTATAAAAACTCCAGGAAAGAAACCATCTTTGATGGTTACGAGAGAAGGAGGGTGGGAAGAAGAAATCACTAACTAGATAGTAGCCAAATGTTAACTTTGTTGAAAGGAAAGACAATACACAATATAGGAGAAGTCAGCGCAACTTGACCAAGGCAAAGGAACACAGTAAAAAAAAAAAAAAAAAAGGCAACCACAGTAAATACTATAGCATATACAACCCTACAACAACAGTAAAACGTAACTTACAAGCAGGTACATATGCTGAATAGGGGGAAGAGGGTGCATAGAAGTATACTCATATACATATATGAGTTAGAATAAGGATAATTTTATATACATATTTGTATGCACTGCATGCATATCATATACATAATAAAACACAAAGGGGGCACAGTCATAGAAGCTTTCTAGACACATCCAAACACCTTTAGGGACTGAGTTACTGGGGCTGAGGGCTGGGGCCAAGGTCTTGGGGGACGTTTAGGGCAACTGGCATAACAGAGTTCATAAAGAAAATGTTCTACATCCTTCTCTGGTGAGTAGCATCTGTGGTCTTAAAAGTTTGCAAGCAGCCATCTAAGACACATCTACTGGCCCCATCCCATCAGGAGCAAAGGAAAAAGAAAAAAACCAAAGACACAAGGAAAATATTAGTTCAAAGGATTAACAGATCACATGAACCACAGACACTACCAGCCTGAGCCCAGAAGAACTAGATGGTGCCCGGCTACTACCACCGACCACTCTGACAGGGATCACAATAGAGGGTCCCAAGTAGAGCAGGAGAAAAATGTAAAACAAAATGCAAATTAACAACAAATTAACAGACTTACTGGTCTGACAGAGCATGGAGGAATACCCGAAACTATGGCCCCTAGGCACCCTTCTAACTCAGAACTGAAACCACTCCCCAAGTTCTCCTTTCAGCCAAAGATCAGAAAGGCCTATAAAATGAACAATAACACATGTATGAATGTGCTTCTTAGATCAATCAAGTATACAAGACCAAATGGGCAACACCTGCTCAAAAGCAAAGACAAGAAAGCAGGAAGAGACAGCAAAACTGGACGAATGGACACAGGGAACCCAGGGTGTAAAGAGGGAGAGTGCTGACATACTGGGGGTACTGCAATCAACGTCAATCAACAATCTGTGTATAAATTTTCGAATAAGAAACTAATTTGCACTGCAACTTTCACCTAAAGCACAGGGGGAAAAAAAAAAAAGGTAAAATTCCCTAGCACTGTTTCAAATCTCTAACCAGCCCCCGGCCCATCTCCCCAAAAATAATCTTGGACCAAGAAGGAAATCACAACTTTAATACCTAGACAAGAAAATTAAATGAAAGGTATACTGGAAAAGAAAGCAATTTATTATTTGTGGGTGTCTTTTATTCTCTTAAACTATTAATTATGGACAATGAATAAGGAAGACCAAAAACGAATTGATGCCTTTGAATTGTGGTGTTGGTGAAGAATACTGAATATACCATGGACTGCCAGAACGAACAAATCTGTCTTCAAAGTACAGCCGGAACGCTCCTTAGAGGCAAGGATGGCAAGAGACTTCATCTCACATACTCTGGACATGTTATCAAAAGGGACCAGTGCCTGAAGAAGGATATCATGCTTTGTAAAACAGAGGGTCAGCAAAAAAGAGGAAGACCTTCAATGAGATGGATTGATACAGTGGCTCCAGCAATGGGCTCAAACATAGCAGTGACTTTAAGGATGGCTCAGAACTGGTAGTTCTGTCGTACATACAGTCGCTATGAGTCAGAACCCACTCGATGGCACCTAACAAAAATAACATTTTTTTTAACATATTTATCTTATTTTAACGCAAATAATGAGGACGTTATACGTTTTTTTGCATACCACACAACCCCCTCCCCGAGGAGTTATTTTCATAGGTGCACTATACCAATATTTTTTTAACATGTTGTTGATTTCAATTTCAATTTCTGCCCAATGGATTTAATGTTAAGTCTTCCTCTTGGTACCTGTCGACGTGGAGGTTTGGTTTCCCACAGCAAACCTTTACCAGCCTACCCCTGAGTTTCTAAAACAACTCCTTTCCCAGCATGATTCCTTCGCTGTTCTGCAGACCACTTTCTCTGGAAGTCACTTTCTCTGCCCCCAGAAACAGCCCTCGCCAGGGCAGCTGGCCCCAGTCTAGGAGGTACCCAGGTTTGTGCACCTCAGGCCAGAGAGGCCACTGAGGCTGGAGGGCCGCAGCCATGCACATTCCATCCTGTCATCCAGCTGGCCAGCCACCGTGCAAGTCATTTGACTCTCCTGCCCGCACAGATGCCTCAGAGCCGCACGCACAGAGGGGTCACGGTCCCTCACTCGGACAAGACGGGTCCAACTGGCCACCGAGGGGCCCAAGCAGTGTGGGCCTGCACCCACATCATCCTGCCACCCAGCTTCACACGGGCCCAGCACCACGGGGAAACGCCCACCACCCGCCTTGGCAGCCCCGCATGCAGCACTCCACCAGACCCTCCATCTACCTCCGGTGCGAGATACCTGGGTGCAGATCTGCTACAAGGAGCCCCACCACTCTCAGGCCCGGCCACAAACTGCCCCAGAGCAAAAGCAGAGTTTCAACTGTTTACTTTCCAATTACTGGGGTACTACCAAACTCGATCTGTGACTTCTTGACCGCAGCTTATTACAAATTACCAATGTGATCAAAATCAACATTTTCAGACTACTGAGTAAGGAAGAATGAGGCAGAAATTCACTTCTGGAAATGTCACCAGATGCACGGTATATGCATGGACACGCTATGCCAGAAATTTTTTTTTTACATAATTCTGTCATTTCTACGTTATGTGTGTGCATTATTTACGTGGGTGCAGTATTTGCCAAAAAAAAATACAATAATTGATTTTAGCAAGTATCTGGGCATCTATTACAGTTCCATTGCCTAGTAGGCCCTCCAAAACATGGCTGTACCTTGACTGTCCAAATTTACACTATCCTCACCTGGGTGGCAGAAATGGTTAAACCCTCAGCTACTAACCAATAGATTGGTGGTTTGAATCTATCCAGAGGCACCTCGGAAGAAAGATCTGGTGATCTACTTCTGAAACATCTGCCACTGAAAACCCTACGAAGCAAAGTTCTACTTTAAAACAAACGGGGTCGCCAGGAGTCGGAACAGACTCTATGGCAACCGGTTAGCCTCACCATATTACCTTCACTGTATTAATTTAATCCAATTCTACTGTCTCAAAATTCTCACCTATGCCTTTAGTAGTATACCAATCCTCAGCTAAAATGCCTTTTTCTCCCCAGATTTGTATCAATACTTAAACTTCTATGAGTGCAGAGTCTCTCTCTTTCAGAGTCTGATGACAGCTACGAAGACTCTTCTCACAAATAAGCATAATTTTTATGGTTAGTTTCTGTGAGCCCACAGACCCCATGAAACCTAAAGCAAATTTGTGCTTTTAGCAACCCACCTTCAACATTCTCCAGGTAAAAAAGCTGATTTTCTTTTGAGGATCCACCTTTCTTTCGTTTTTATCCATATATGGTACGAACCAATGCTAGCACTAGAGCACAAGGCCTAAGCCTAAACCAGTTAGCACTTTCCATTTGGTAATGGAAACCCCAATGGTGTAAAGCTAAAGCTGCTAATAGCTTTCTTGTACCACAGAGACTGAGAAGCAAACCAACACCTCAAGACCAACCAAAAAAACAGAAAGAAATAAAATCGTGATAATGTCTTTAAAACACCGAATTCAATCATACCTGAAGCTCTATCTCCAGATATTTCAGGGACACAAATCAGTAAATTCCCTTTTCTTCCTTCTACCATTTTGGGATAGGTTTTCTATTACTTTCAACCAAAACAGTCCTGATATAAAGTCCGTCCCTAAAACAGGCTTAGGAATTCCTGGAGTAGATGGCAAATCTATATTCTGAATCCATCCATATGGACAGTAAAAGTAATTATGGTGAAAAGGCTGGCAATAATCAGAGCCTACTAGTCACAAAAAAACTTTTAACCATACAGCAGAAAATTTTTTACTTAAGCTTTGTAAATTCCACAAACCAGTCAAAGCAATGTCTTGAAGCTACCAAGACAAGGCACTTGTCTTCAGGACTGCAATTTCCCAGATGTCAAACCAAATCTGTGCTTCTACATCCCTGTTAAAAACAGTCAAGCTCAGACAAAATCTCACCTCTTCCCATGAAGTCAGCTCTCATCCTCAATGACACTCTCCCTTCTGAACTACCTTAGGTACTTCAAACCAAACTCATTGCTATCGAGTGGATTCTGACTCACAGCAAACCTACAGGACAGCGTAGAGCTGCCCCATAGGGTTTCCAAGGTTGTAATCTTTACAGAAACAGACCGCCACATCTTTCTCCCGTAGAGTCACTGGTGGGTGCAAATCTGAGGCCTTTAAGTTAGCCAAGCGCTTAACCACTGCACCTTCAGGGCTCCTTTCCTTAGGTACTTAGGGTGTGCAATTTCAGCAGTTACTCATATATTATTTTTTATTGTTCCTAATTATTTTAGTCTCTTATTCTTGTCTCCACATAGTGGAATGCCCTTATTTGCTGAGGCAGAAATAGCCATGGTTTTAATCGAGAAAGAACTAGAAAGAAGCCTCCTAAAGCAGAGGACAGTTAACCAAGTAATCCCAACTTAGATTTCCTGAATTTTATCTTCCTTTCAGGAGAAATCTCAGTTTTCTCGCTGTGCATAATACTGCCACCACCATAACGGCCCCACAGAGGGGCAATGAGTTCTTTTAAAGCTCCAGCACAAATATGGAATAAAATAGCCTTTTTCTTTGGCTATCCCCCCTTTTTTTTTTTTTATCCATGACATAGTTTAAAAGCAAAAAGTAGGCATCATAAAAAGAAAACTTTACTAAATAGTGAAGGAAAGCTACACAACAGAAGGAAGAGGCAAGAAAATCCAAGTTTCAGTCATGTTTATATGGGCAAGTTTCTGCATCTCATCATGATGACTTTCTAATACTAATACTCCCTTCCCTAGCTTCTGTACTTCCTGTTCTAGTGACAGGCGGTCTGGTGAACTGCATTAGGAGTTCACACAAGAGACATCCATTCCTCCACAACCAACAGGTAGAGTGTTATCTCCTCAAGATTAGTGAACATGTTACACACCAATGACTATTCACAAACTAAAACAAGTCTAAGTGTGGGGGGGTGTGCTGGGGGGGAAACTAGGAAAAAAATCGTACTAATATATAAACAGTAGCTTCCATTGGGTAGTAGGACAATGGGAAATTTTTCCTCTTTTTCCCTCCCTTCATTTTCTATCATGTGTATTACTTTCACCTAGAAAAGTTTTTCATTTTTATGTAGTCAAATCTTATCCTTTATGGATTTTGCCTTTTTTACGCAAACTTTCCAAAGAATGACACAAAACTCAAAGCCATATGAGGAAAAGGAAAAATAGCAAATGTGACTACATAAAAATGGAAAACTTGGTGTATGTGTTTGTGCACACACACAAGAGCACACACGTACAAATCCATAAACAAATTCTAAAAAGAAACTGGGGAAAACAAATAGTTGGAAAACATCATACACAGAGTTGTTATGAATCAATGAGAAAAACAATTCAAAAACAGAACAAACGAAGAGTATAGACAGTTCAGAGAAACAGAAATACAAACGGCCAATACACATCCAAAAAAATGTTCAACCACAACCATAAACACTAAAATTAAAATAAAAACTAGATATTTTTCACCTACTGAATTTTCAACAGTTAAAAGGACTGAACGCCCAGTATTAGGATGTGGGAACAGGTATCGCCACAGGTATCGCCATCCACTGTTGTAAAATGGTATAACCTACGAGAGCGCGATTTGGTATTCTCCAGTCCTGGCTGAATATACCTTTGACTCGGCAATTCCAATATAAAAATTCTATGGCTATATCCCACAAGTATACGCTAATAAACATGTACAATACTTCCTGATGCCATGTTTGTAATATCATGAAACTGGAAATTATCTAAATTCCAACAAGGAATTAATAAAACAGATCAACGAACTGCCAAACAATAAAAGAATATACCCCCAAAAAAACCCGTCGCTGTTGATCCCGACTCATAGCCACCTACAGGACAAGAGTACAACTGCCCCACAGGGTACCCAAGGAGTGGCTGGTGGATTCGAACTGCTGACCTTCTGATTAGTAGCTGAATGCTTAACCACTGTGCCACCAGGGCTCCATAAAAAAAGATAATACCATCAAAAAGAGCAATGTGAATATAATTAAAGTCACTGAATAGATAGTAAAATGCTAGTGACAGAATCTAAGTAGTGGGTATATGAGTATTCACTGTAAAATTCTTTCAAATTTGCTGCATGTTTAAGTTTTTCATAATAAAATGTTATGGAGGGAAAACAATGTAGTGCTTTATATGCAGACATGCAAAGATAGTTACACTTAATTAAGTAAAAAATGCGAGCTGCAGAAAAGTATAATATTCTATTCCTTATATAGAATATACGCGGAAGGAGTCAGCTATAAAGAAAAACAAAGTCCTGATGCATGCTACCACATGGATGAACCTTGCAAACATTATGCTGAGTGAAGTCTGTCAGACACAAAAGTACAAATATTGTATGAGTGCACTTACATGAAATATCTAGAATAAGCAAACGTATAGAGTCAAAAGTTTATTAGTTGTTACCAGGGGCTGGGGGAGAGGGAAGTGGTAAGTTATTGCTTAATGGGTATGAGTTTCTGTTTGGGGTGATGAAAAACATTTGGAAATAGTGACAGTTACACATTATGGTGAATATATAATTAAAGTCACTGAATTGTACACTTAAAAATGGTTAAAGTGGCCAATATTTTGTTATATACAATTTGCCATAATAAAATTTATGAAGTAGGGGGAGGAGTTATATATGTGCAAAGAAAATTTCTGGACGTATAACCTGGAAACCATGATCAGTATTTAGCTCTGGAAAGAGGGAGCTGATGACCAAACAGTCTTTACATTCTTAAATATTTGAGATTTTTCCCATGAGCATGTATTATTTTATTGTAAATAAATACATATATTCAGTCATACTCTTACCATCCATCCCCACCTGCCCTCACTGCAAAGCAAATATTCACCTTACTGACATCTAGTTCTACAGCTTCATCTTTTTTTACATTCAAAATTACAATCTTTCTGTAATTTATTTTGGTATATAGTACGAAGCAAAGATATAACTTTTTTTTCTTAAAATGATAAGCTCTTTCAACACCACTCATATAATCCAACGTTTCTTTACTGCATTAAAATAGAAATTTAATCAGGTACTGAATTGTTGGGTGCACTGGACTGTCTCTGGGTTTTCAAGTCTACACTATTCACCATGTTGTCTATTTCCACATCAGTGTAATGCTGCTTTAATCATTATATTTTTGCAGTAATTATAATATCAAATCATACAAGTTATGCTGCATTGCTCTTTTTTAAAAGAAATAATTTTTATTCTAATCCAGATAAACTTTTGATTTCTTTTGTCAAAGTGGAATTGCTCTAAATTTATAAATTTACTTGATGAGAACCGAAACCTTTCTCGTATTGATTCTTCCGATCCAGATACAAATTTGCACTCAAACTGACTTCAATTTTTCCAGTCTTGCCCCCAGTTCTTTCCTGAATTTTGATTTTCTTCATCTACATCCTACCATTTCTTATTCAATTTATTTCTAGATATTTCTATTTTCTCCGTTGTATTTTCTGTTAATTACTGGTGTACCTGCAAACCCGTTGCTGTCAAGTCAATTCCGAATCATAGCAACCCCATAGGGTTTCCAAGGAGCGCCTGGTAGATTCAAATTGCCAACCTATTGGTTGGCAGCCAAGCTCTTAACCACCGAGCCACCAGGGCTCCAATTACTGGTATACAGGAAAGCTATTGACTTCTACATATTTACTGTAACAATCACTTTTCTTACGGAAATCTCTAACAGGTTTTCAGTTGATTCTTTTGAGATTTCTAAGAAAGCGATCATAATAGCTGTAAATACCACTTTGGGTCTCTTCTTCTAATGTTCATACCTCATTTATTTTTCATGCCTAACTACACTGGCAACAACTTCTAGAAAACACTAAATAACAGTAGCAATAGCAAGTTTCCTTGTCATATTTCTAATTTTTTCATAGATTTGTCTCTAGTGTTTCATCATCACCACCTTGTTTGCTGCTAATTTGAAATATTCTTTATGTTATATAAGTATCATACTGTTTAAACTCAGAAGAAAACAAAAGCGGCCACAATGGAACTTTTGTTGTACTGTATTATAAAAACGAGTAATATGCTGAGGGTTATTTCCACTATTCCTAAGATGGCTGTTTTAGGCATAAAATAAAAGTAAGAAAAACACGCAGTCAACTATATCTAAATCTCCCAGACAAGGAAAAAAATTCTATGTAAGTTTATCTGCTTGGGTATATATGTGTGTAATGCTTTCTTTAAAAGATTTAAACAGATTTTCAGTTTTAATAATTGCCTTTCTTGATATGTTTTGAGATAATCTTAGGGCTTATATTTGTTAGGGTAATGCTAGGTACTGTAATCAAATCCCAAAATTTCATTTGCTTAACACACTAAAGGCTATTTCTTATCCACATAACAGTTCAATGCAAGTGATTCCTGGTCAGTGGGCAGCTTTTCTCAATGAAGCAAATTCAGGATCTTAACAACATGTAGTGTGCCATGCTCTAGGCCATAGAGTTCTGGGCATCCAACCAGAGAAAAGAGCACATGGAGAAAGCACAGCCTGGTGCTGGCATTATGAATTCATACAACCCTTAAGTAAAGCAATGTATCAAGAAGCAAATTACAAGTAACCATATTTCTAATCTTTCCAGCGGAAATAGTCCAAAATATAAAGATCAGCCCCAGATAAGATGGGATAAACACAGTCCACCCTGTCACTCCCACTAAAAACACAGCTATAAAACCTGGGCAGAACGCATGGAGCAGCTACCAAACCAGCACTGAGTTTACCATTTTTTTCCCTCCAATATCTCTCAATCTGAACCCCATACAGCCTGAAACCTGGCAACAGGCATTAGCATCGACAAAGAAGCTCCAGAAGAAACATTCAAGTTCCGGCTCAGGATTGGGAGGAGGAATCTCCTAATGCTCAGAGACAGAGTGGAATCCTCCCCCACCCACCCCACCCCCACCTTTCTTTTTTTAATTTTTCCTCTTCTCACCACGCCAACTTCCAAACAATCCTGTGGCAACAAGGACAACGGGACATGCAGGTGCCTAAAACTCTAAAAGGAAGGAAACCTTCCCCCTCAATTGGAGGAACTATAGTCCAAAGAGAGTACGACAAAACCCCACTCATTTTTTTCCCTTTCCCTCTTGCCACTTGGCCCAAGGGAGGCACAGTTACAGGAAGTGCACATCAGAGTGGGATCAAGAATGCCCCAGATCTTTGTCAAAGAACTGAAAAGGGGAACCCCAAGGAATCAGAAAGTACTGGAGAGATTCCAGAGAGGAAAGAACTCAGGAAAGCAACCTCTTAAAGTTGCTTATGAACTCCTAGGCTACTCCCTGAATCGCACATACATGGATCAGAACCTAAACAGCATATACAGACTTTTGAGAACTGAACAAAGGGATAGACCTTTTCTACAAACGACCAGATAGTACATGTTTTAGGTTTTGTGGGTGGGTCATACAGTATCCATTGCAATTGCTCAACTTATGACCATTAGAACATGAAAATAGCCACAGACAATTCGTAAGACAAATGGACATGGCTGTGTTCCAATAAAACTTTACTGACAAAAATAAACACTGGGCTGCATTTAGCCCACAGGCCATAGTTTTACAGCCCTTGAGGAAGACCACGGCCCAAGTCCCAGAGGGGCCAATGGATCGTGCACAAAAGGGAAATACCCAAATAGCACTAAAAAGGCTTTGAAAACATAACTGACATTGAAACCACAACCCACAGAAAGCTGGTCAGAATTTGAGGCCTGAACCCAACCCAGTAAACTGCCTGCTAAAATAAAACTATTAATATTCTCCATTGAACTTAAACAAGGCCCAGAGTCTCATAATATAATATTAAAAATGGACAAAAAGCAAACTAAATTCACTTGTTACACAAAACCTACGAAAATCTCAACTTGCTTGGGAAAAGAAAATAAAGAAGACAAATGTCAAGATGACGACTAGTTAACACTCTAAAACAGCTATTATAAAAATGCTCCAAGTAAGGGTAAACACTCTTGAAGCAAATGGAAAGATACAAAGTCTCAGCAAAGTAGAAGAAAAAAGAGCCAAATAGAAATTTTAGAACTGAAAAATACAATAATCCAAATTTTCTAAAAAATCATTGGGTAGAATCAACAGCAGACACTGTCAGAGAGTACAAAAACTGAGATGCAGAAATCACCTAATGAAATGAATAAAAAAATAGACGCTTCAGCAAAATTAAAAACTTTTGTACAACAAATGACATATCAAGAAAGTGAAAGTACAATCCACAGAAAGGGAGAACACATTTACAAATCATCTACCTGATAACGGACTTGTATGTGGAATATAAATGAACTCTAAAAAGTCAACAAACAACAAATAACCCAATTTTAAAATAAGGAAAGGATCTGAATAGACATTTCTCGAAAAAATACATAAATGGCAGAGAAGGGGAGAAGAAGAGAGAGAAAGAAAGTGTTGGTGAGGATATGCAGAAATTGAAGCCCTCATGCATTGCTGGTGGGAATGCATACGGCATTGCCACTGTAGAAAAGAGTTTGGTAGTTCCCAAAAAGTAAACACAGAGTTAACACATAGCCCAGCAATTTCACTCCTAGATACACATCCACGAAAATCAAAAACACGTATTCATACAAAAACCTGTACACAAATGTTCATAGCAGCATTATTCATAAAAGTCAAAAAGAACAAACCCAAATATCCAACAACTGATCAATAATAAAAAAAATGTAGTATTATATCCATACAATGCAATATTTTTCAGCCATATAAAGGATGCATGCTACAACATGGATGAACTTGGAAAACATTATGCTAAGAGAAAGTCAGACACACAAGGCTACATATTGTATGATTCCATATATATAAAGTGTCCAGAATAGGCAAATTCATAGAGACAAAAAGTAGATTCATGGTTGCCAGGGTCTCAGGGTGAGGAGAAGGAGAAGTGACTGCTAATGGGTATGGGGTTTCTTTGGGGGGGGTGATGAAAATATTCTGGATGGTGGTGATGGCTACACAACCTTGTGAATATATTACAACCCACTGAATTATGTATGTTAAAATAGTGAATTCTATGGTATGTAAATTAATATCGATAAAAATAAATAGAGCCTCAGGATTTACAAAACAATACCAAAAGGTCTAACATTCCTGTCATCAGAGTCCTAGACAGAGATGAGAAAGACAGCAGAAAAGAAGAAATATTTGAAGAAAATTCATCCAGATTTGGTAAAAGACAAGGGTACAGATTCAATAATCTCAGCAAATCCTAAACAGGATAAACACAAAGAAACCCATGTACAGACACATCGTAATCAAACTGCTGAAAACTAAAAATAAACAAAAAAATCTTGAAAGCAACATGGGGTAGGGGGGAACACATGTCTTTTATGGAAACAATGATTCAAATGACCACATGCTTCACTGGAAATCATGGAGGTCAGAAGGCAACGAAGCAATTATTTCTAAAGTGTTAAAAGAACCGTCAGGCCAGAATTCTATGAAGAGCAAAAATATCCTTTAGGAATGAAGGCAAAGATATTCTTATATGAAGGATGCAAGGAAAGGATTAATGCAGCAGGCCTGTTACTGCTACCTTAGAAAGGTCTGATTGCAAGGTTGTTCCTTGGTTGACGTCTAGGAAGTTGGATGTTGAGAAGTTCCCACCATTCCCAGAACTGGTAAAGCAGCTCACCGTGCCTAAACTGTGCAAACAATGTGGTTTATGGTAAACACCTGCTTTCCTTCTGGGAGTCTGGAACTTTGGTACATGCCAGGCAAAAGATGACCAGTCCCTGATAAAAACCCTGGGCATTAAAAAAAACTGTGAACACTAAGTCTCTAACGAACCACAGTACGCTGCTGGAGAAATTAAGTGCATCCCACATAACTCTACTGAGAGAGAACTCTTAAAAGCTTGCATCTAGTTTTCCTCCAGACTTCACCCCAAGTGTCTTTCCCTTCGCTGATTTTGCTCCGCATCCTCTCCTAGTAAACTGCCAAACCTGGAGGTGGTCTTAGGACAGGAAACTAAGACTTTGTTGCTAGGAGACTTACCCTAAAAGAAGTTCTTCAGGCAGAAAGGAAATGACAGAACGGAATTCTGAACACCAAAAGCAGAAAACTAATAAAATGGCAGATCTAAATACAAACAACAATAATTATATTAAATGTTAATAGTCTAAACACACTAAGAGATTATCAAAATGGATTAAAAAAAAAAACACAAACCAACTATATGCTGTCTATAAGAAATTTACTTCAAATGTAATGATATAGGTAGGTTAAAAGTACAAGGATGGAAAAAGATACACAGTGCCAACTTTCAAACGTGTATATATATTAACATTAGAAAAAGTGGACTTCAAAGCAAATAAAATTACCAGGGATAAAGAGGAACACTGCAAAATAATAAAAGGGTCAATTCATTAAGAAGACATAATAATCCCAAGTGTATATGTACCTAACAACAGAGCTTCAAAATACATGAAGCAGTAAGTATATATAATTTTGAAACAACCAGAAAATACAGGTACAGGAATATGTGTATGTATGTAGGCATATATGTGTATAGGTATGTACATATGTATATGTCCATTAAAAAACCCAGTCGTCAGGTCAATTCCAACTCATACAGGTGTACGCATATGTATATTTATATGCATCTACGTGACTATATGCACATATATTCACATATATAATAAAGCACATAGAAGACACAGTTATGGGTGCTTCTTAGACATAACCAAACACCTCGAGGGATTAGATTTCTGGGTTTGAAAGATTAGGACCATAGTCTTGTGAGACAACTTGGTCAATTGGCATAATACAGTTCATAAAGTTATGTTCTACATACTAGTTTAGTGAGTTGTGTCTGGGATCCTGAAAGCTTCTGAGTGGCCACCTAAGATACAACTAGTGGTCCCTACTCATTCGGAGCAAAAGAGAAAGAAGGAAACCAAAGACTCAAAGAAGAAACAAATACAGGACAAACAGTCTACATGAACCATGGCCTCATTTACCCTCAAACCAGAACTATTTGGGGCCCAGCTACCACTACTGACCATTCTTATCAGGGCCACAAGGGGTAGGCCCTGATAGCATGGGAGAAAAATGTGGAACAGAACCTCAAATTCCAGTAGGTCTGGTTGAGACTGAAGGACTCCCCGAGACTACTGCCCTGAGATACTCTTCAAACCTTGAACAAAAACTAACCTCTGAGGTCACCTTGTAGCTGAATAACAAATTGGCTAACAAAATAATGAATATCACCCATAAGTACTGTACTCCTATAAAAGATCACCTACATGAGACCAAACAGTCAACAATTACTTTAAAACAAAGATAGGAATGTAAGGGAGCAGGGAAACTAGATTAATGGAAACGGAACAACCAGAATGGAATAAAAACATTCACACACTATAAAATATATAACCAATGTCACTGAACAATTTGTGTGGAAATTGTCAAATGGGCACCTAAATTGGTGTGTAAACCTTCACCGAAAACATAATGCTATTTAAAAAAAAAAAAATTCATGAAGCAAAACCTAAGAGAACTAAAGAAGCAGCAAATATATCCACTATCGGAGACGTCAAGTCTCCTCTCAGTAATTGATTCAGTAACTGATAGAATCAGCGAGGATACAGAGGAACTGAACACCATTAACCAATTAGATCTAGTTGATATTTACATAACATGCCACTAAACAACAGCATAATGCACATTCTTTTAAAGTGTATAAAGAATATTCACCATATTCTCAGTCATAAAAAAAGTTTGACAAATATAAAAGTATTAAAATCATACAAAGTAATATTCTCTGA